>NC_047164.1:1013380-1128380 GCF_009819705.1 Hippoglossus hippoglossus | reverse complement strand
GGAGGAGGCAGCAGCAGAGGAGAAGGAGGAGGCAGCAGAGGAGGAGGAGGAGGCAGCAGAGGAGGAGGAGGAGGAGGAGGCAGCAGCAGAGGAGGAGGAGGAGGAGGCAGCAGAGGAGGAGGAGGAGGAGGAGGAGGAGGCAGCAGCAGAGGAGAAGGAGGAGGCAGCAGAGGAGGAGGAGGAGGCAGCAGAGGAGGAGGAGGAGGAGGAGGCAGCAGCAGAGGAGGAGGAGGAGGAGGCAGCAGCAGAGGAGGAGGAGGAGGAGGAGGCAGCAGAGGAGGAGGAGGATGAAGCCGGGAGACGCTCACTCGATGCAGGAGATAAGAGGTGAGGAGAGATTGGCTCTCGCTGACTGACGGCGCCCCAAAGACTAATTAATCCCCTGGAACCATCTCCCACGAAGGCCCAGCGAGGATGAACTGATACCGGGGAGGAAAGTGTGGAGGCGCAGGGCGGCGTGGAGGAGACGGAGAAATGTGTCTGAGGAACTTTAACTTTCAGGAAACGTGTTTGAAAGTGAGCGGCCGAGCTGCTGACGTGTTCCTGAGCAGCTCTGAGCATCTGTACATTTGACTGACACATTTCTGACCCGGGGAACTGAACAGTCGGAGTTTTCCTCGGCATCAACACGTGAACTAATCCGACACTAGTTGGACCCGAATCACCACCAGTTAGCGACATTAGCATCACCCTCTTATAACATATTATTCTGTGCCAACACTTGTTAACATACTTTTAGTTTAGTAATATAGTTCTGCTTACTGTTAGCATTTAGCATGGTAGCACGCTTAATGGATGTTAACATGCTAAATGCTTCATTATGTACTCACTGTCAGTATTTAGCGTGGTAGTGGTATTTTTTTGACCACGTTAGCATGCTATTGTAGCATTCCTTAGTAATACTTTCTGTAACTTACTATTTAGCATAGAAGCACTGTAAATGCTTTGCTATGTTAGCATGCTACTTTCTAAATCAGTAGTGAGTAAATGAAAAGTCAATACAAACATCAGGATTCTTCCTCTGGGGACCATGCACTTCAGTGAACTTCTGCAGAATCAGTTTTCACGTATGGGGTTGAGCGTGGCGGTGGCGCTCACCTGATGCGGGTGAGGGCGTAGAGCAGGTACGCCGCCGTGTTGCCTCGGTCGTCCAGCATCTTGTCGAAGGAGAAGACGTAGTCGTTGATGCGGTTGTGGGAGAGGTCGGCGTATTTAATGCATCCGAAAGCAACGGACCTCTGGGCTTTGATTAGCTCCTCTGGAGTCAGGACCTGCACAAACAGTCGGGCTTCATTTAGTAAAAAGGTACAAAGTTCACGATCTTAACATAAAACCTCTAAACTGCATTAAAACACATCTGATAACTGCAGCTTTAATTAGTGAACGCAGCGCCTCGCGTTTCTATCAGCAGCGACTTGAGTTTAATACAAATTATGAATCAGATTTTCTGAACTCAAAGATAAAATGAACTTATTAGGACACAGACTCGACTTCGTATTCGTGACGCATTTTATCTCACAGGAAGTGAACGGAGGAAGATGAGGATTATGAAGAAGATTTAACGACGGGATTTGATCAGAAAACAAAACAACAAGAGACGATGAGACATGACAGGAAATGAAAGATGTTTGACGACGTCACTGTTTCTGTTCACAGTGAAACTCACGGAGCTAAAGTTTCACTCTTGAACTTGTGGGGACGAATCACAGAAGTTCTAGCGGTTGAATAAAACTCGTGTTGTTGAGAGAGATCGTCCCGGCTCGCCACAGTTAAGATCAAATGCTTGTTTACATGGTAACAAGGTTGTTGCACTTCTGTTTCCTTTTCTATTATTTATGCAGTGGCCAACATTTCACGACGTGCTCAGAGGTCACAGACAGAGGTCACAGACAGAGGTCACAGAGGTCAGGCAGCGACACAACAGGACACTGAGACAGATTCATTCTGAAAAGTGAAAAAGTCTGCTGGACCAAAGAGTAAAGAAAGAGAACAGATCTGAAAACAACAGAATAGTAGAAAACAAATGTTCACAGCAGCCGAGTCGCCGGAGCAGAGCGCGGTTCATGGAGGTTTGTTTTAATGAGGCCGGGTTAGCAGATGGTAGACGTGGGCACCGACCCAGACAGAGAGCAAAGTGCCAGAGGGTCCGCGGGGAAGCTCAGTTGGCACCGGCTCCTCACGACCGTCTTAGCATTAAAATCATCGCAGTTCAACTGGAAGTCAGTGGCTGTTTGTGCTCCACACAGAACTTAACCAGGTCAGAGATCCACCTGCAAGTTCCAGATGCAAACAGCTCAACTCGCAGGCTGGAAACACAAGAAGCTGAGGGTCAGAGATGAGACGTGTGAAGAGGCAACAGAAGCTCAAGTCCTGGGATGGAGGAGAAGAGCTGGAGACTAAACTGGAGCAAATATAAAAACACTAACTTCCTGCTCCTGAAACCAACTTGATGAACATGAGCTGGTGACGGAGACGTTGCAGAGTCGGAGTCTGTGAGTGAAGCTCTGCTAAGAAGCTCCAGGATGAAGATGTCCAGTGTTGAGATTCTTTTATAATGTGTGAGACGAACATTTCTTCAGTCTTCATAAATAATCCGTCCAGTCTTATTGTCGACTGAACAGTTAATTATCAAAATACCATTTATTCTGTCATCAAATCAAAAGAAAACCATTTCCCATGATCCTCAGACATGTTGTTGCAGGTCAAGTGTCTGCAGCTCGTTGTGTCAGCACTTTACCAACATCTGGACAGATGTTACTGAACCCTGCAGCTGGTTTTAAACAGACAGAGCTTATTGTTAAAAGCTGTAAAAAGACATGAACATGTCTGAAGACCCTGTTGGACTCCTGGCGACGCCCCCGTCCTTCACCGACTCTAAGAAAAGACCAAAGGGCCACAGAGGACATACTCATCTAAAGCTGTAAAAGTGTCTTCATGTCTTTTCATCTCTTGTTCAGTAAGTGCAGACACACGAGGTCACAAAGGTCGACACAGTTCACGGTTCATCTCCAACCTGCGGACTGTTGGGTCCCTGGTTGCTCAGGAAGGGAAGGACGCATTTGAAGGAGCCTTCGAAATGAGACATGGGTCTCGTCAAGCCACCGGGACGCAGACAGAATTTAGATGCAGCCTCCAAAGGGTTTTCGCAGATAAGAGGTGATATTATTTCTTGTAAAACATTAACGCTTTACTCAGACACCACGGGAAAGTTAAAGCTTTGAGGCACTGGGGTCATGAACCGGAGCTTCATGTACTTTTCTTCTATTTGGCTTCATCTCCCGACTGAACTGACTCTGGTACCATCAGTGTTTAGATGAGTTGTTAGTTGTAAAAGGACAAATCAGATCTTCGTCATATTAAATGGAGGCAAATGTCAAATAAAAACAAAACCTGGACAAACTTCTGCTGCAAAGTGACCCGACGTCAAGACTCTGCAGTGACCAGTGACTTTTAAAAAGATACAAATAGTTCTTAGTTGTTCTCTTGGACTAAAACAGACAAGTTTTCAGCGATAAAACAGAAAAGCGTCGGCTGCAGATCCGAGGAAGTTTGTGAGAAAGATGTTGCACGTGATGAAAAGACGGAGGAAGAATAACGACGTGACGTCCTCAGAGTTCAGCGGAGGAACAGAACGAATGTCCGACAGGGTTCGGTTCTTTCTATTTCAATCCAGGTCGACTGCAGACGTGATCAGAAGGATCCGGGTTTGGCTCCGTTCACGCAGGACGAGAAGAATAACGGCGACGGCAGAGGGAGACGTCGTTACTGTAGAATAATCCTCGTCAGGCCGAATCCAAAGCAGAAATAATGAGCTGCTCTCTGGACTAAACGGCTGCTTATCAAACATTAAACATTTCACACGAAATATTGATGTGACACGATTCTAATACGAGCTGAAATAATTGTGCGATATTCTGCCAGAAACGATTCCAGTGGAGTCGCCGAGGAGCGTTTCTGCCCGAAGGTTTCAGAGGAGAAGGTAGAGAAGTGAAGCACAAATAAAAAAACAGCATTTAAAGTTAAATATTCAGTAAAGACACGTGAAGCATGAAAACGTTTAGCAGCAGAAACTGTGGAGGAGCTGCTGCCGTCCTCGAGGTTTCTTTATTGTTTTACCCTTCGACTCATTCTCCAACAAAAACAAGTTAATTTCTACCAATTTAAATCTCTTCAGGGTGACGTGCGGCTCCGAGTCTGGGGTCAGTGCAAACTGAAAAACTTTTTAATTCTCTTTTTATTCTCGTCCTCTTGTTCATCGTGTTTCGTGACTCATGATGAAAAGTCAGTCAGATTCGTCCTCTGGGGAACACGAACGTCTGAACAGGATTTTGTGAAGATATTTTTCTCCGTTGGCCCAAAATCTCAATATCTTAACTAAAGTTAGTTTTCTCTCTTCTTTCCTAAAGTCTTCACACTTTTAAAGTTAGCTTGAGTTTGGCTCGTGCTCGGTCCGGGGTCTCGAGGTCAAAACTTTTCTAATGACCTGAGATTCTGGAGTCTGAAGAAAGCTGCATCTCACTGGCTTTTCACTGGTTAATAAACACAGGGTTAAAATCTATTTAAAATGAATAACTCTTCCCAGTTGATAATTAACTTTCACTTGTTTCTATAATTCTGAATAATCCACAAAGTTTGTATAGGAACTATTACTTCATTAGAAAGTATTTCAAATTAAAACTGTGGATTTGACTTTACGATTAGAGCCAAAATTCATTTGTTAAATAATTAGTTGTTCAAGTGACAGAAAATGTATTGGCAGCTTTTTAGATAAATCATTGTTAAATAATTGTTAATATTAATATATACATGGATAAAAAATAAAGAATTAATCGGGATAAATGTTTCATTATTATTTCATTTGAGTTTAAAGACTGATTTCTGCTCCTGAGTGAAGGTTTTTTAACTCGATCTGAAGAGTGAGAACATTAAATCAAAGTGTTAAACCTCCTCATTGTGCACATTTCATCTGCAGCAGAGGAAAACTTCTTTGTGACGTTGAAACCTGAAGTCTGTGGTTTGTCCCTGAAAGACGAACCACAACCCGTCACCTGGTTCATCAGAGAGATTCAGGACAGGAGATCAAACCGTCGAACAAAGAGATGTCCTCTCGTTCTCCGTCTTCATCCTCAAACAGAAACACAGACTCTCTCACCTTGTCTCTCTCCTTGTCCTTCAGTTTGTCCATCGACCTCTTCAGTCCCTCGTCCAGCAGGTCCATCAGCCGCACCGTGTCTCCTGACCGCGTCTTAAACTTCTTCCTGTCCACGAGGAAACGAGACAAATCAGGACGGCAAAATAATCGGTTCACCTCAAACTCGGCTGGATGAACTGGACACCCTGATCAAAGAGGACACCCCCCCCCCCACCAGGTCCTTCAGACGTTACCAAGTCCCACTGGCCCCGAAAAACATCTACAAGAAATCCTTCTTTACATCTGCAACAACCAGAACTATTTAAAACTGACTGTTGCTGTTTTTAAAAGTCTCTCCGAATGTGACTACTAAGGAATCTGGTTTACAAGCTGAGAAAGTAAAGACGTGATTGTGACACGTTCTGCGCTCGGAGACGTTCGTCCTGAGAGACGACGTCGACGTCCCCGAACACAAGTTTCCAGAAGGTACGACGACGAACGACTTTCTGTCCACAACAATTAACACAAAGACTTAATATTAGATTATTTCTGTCGACGCCTCGGGGGTGAAACGTTTTGTACGAGTAAATCACACGAGCATTACGAGCAGAACATGAGACACAAATTTAATAACCCCCCCCCCCCTCTTCCATGTTTACTCGCCGCTCTAAGCGCCCCCCCCCGTGGCTGCGTTAAGCTCTTATTGTCTGGTTGAGTGATTATGAAAACAGCATGATAAATTTCTAATGGAGTTTAGAGGAGAGCAAACATTGTGGGGCCAATTTACGCCCCCTCAGGTTACTGTGGGGCGTTTAGCAGCACTTAGTTCTGGCCTCTGCGTCGCTTAACGTCAAACCTTCCTCCTCCTCCTCCTCCCTCTGCACGGACTCTCCTCCTCTTCCTCTTCCTCTTCTTCTTCAGCGAGACAGAAAACCTGTGCAGCCACCGGCCGCACAGTCAAAACTGATCATCAAAATAAAAACTAACAGCGAGGACAAACTCAGCGAGGAGGGAAACCACAGTTTTTATGACAGCAACAATAAAAACAGAGGAGGATGAGATGAAGGAGGAGGACAAGGGCAAGAAGAAGAGTAAACCACACTTCTTCTGCTAATTTACCATCGACAAGTACGAAGCTGACGAACGGTTTGAGGTACACGTCCCACGTGAGCCGTTTTCAGACATGACCTCCGGAGGAACTTCCTTTCACACATGAACAACGCAGCGGGAGAGTCTCTGCTCTCCAGAGGATTCAGGTGAGGGGCGGGGCAGCAGGCGGAGGCAGGAAGTAACTGTAGCTGCAGGGACCACGTGTGGTTGTTCAGTGCGTGTCTGAAAGCAGCTGTACGGATGTTTGTGGAATTACTAGAAACTGAATACGTCTCCTTTAAGAAACTAAACTTCTCAAAGTTATCGCTGAACTTCTAATCAGCGTCGTCCACCGACAGCCGAGCGGAGCGTCCTTCCTCCTCATGCTGAGAATCAGCTCTGTGCTGTGGTGAAGCTGCGTCGGTTCAAACGCAGACTTCCCTGGATGCGGAGCAGCAGCCGCACTTTTCTCCTTTGTATTTGTCGTTTAAACTTCTGCTTTTATGTTTGATAAAAACGTGAAGCGGAGGCGATAGAAGACGTGAAGGACGTTCTGACGATGACGGTGAAGTCTGTGTCTGCAGAGGAGCTGCTCGTCTCTGCTCTGATGAAGACGCTGACTTGGAATCGAGTTAAACTTCCATCGTGTAAACGTGGTTACGACTCTATCAGCGTCCAGCGTTAACACCTAACAGAGCCTGTTGATCATCCTCTGAACTGTTGGATTCGTGGATTAACATGTTTCATGGTCTTCAGGGTCCAAAACACAGACTTTAAGATGACAAGGAAATATGTCAACTTACTTTCTTACCCAGAGTTTGTTCAGAATCTTGTTCGACGAGTGTGATCGAAAAAACAAATATAGCCGAGAGCGTCACTTTGCATTTTAAATGAAAGACTCCAGGAAGACACAGTTAAACAGTTCCAGTATAAAACTCCTCGTATGAAAAGAACTAGATTATAGTTTTTACACTTCCACTCTGCCAGTTTCTCTGTTTACAGCTTCTGTGCTAAACTAAACCCGCAGTTAGCTCTAGTTTCATATTGAACAACAGTTGTTCCCTGGTCTTTGCTTTCTCATCTCACTTTGTCACGTCTGTGTTTTAGCAAAGATCTGCAGGAATGAACATAAAAACAAATCCATTTAAAAAGTAGGAACAAACACATGAAGCGTTTGTTATTTCAAAGCTCTGAAAAGACGACGACAGAGCTCGTGTTTCCAGACGCAGGAGATTTTAAATTCTCTATTTTCATCTGAATTGTTGAAGCTTAAAAAGGCAGAAACATGACGGATGTTCTGAAAATGTCACGTTTCGATGTAGCTGTCAAACCAAATCAGTTCAGACAAGGAAATCTAAGACGAGAAATATTTCATCTCGCTGCAAAGTCAGTCTGGACCTGAAGCTCTTTGAACGTTGGTTCTCCGTGTTCACGTCATCGACCAGAGGACGAGAGGAGTCGACTCCCAGTGGACGTTTACAAACGTTGTGTCTGTGTGTGTCTGTGTCTGTGTGTGTGTGTGTGTGTGTGTGTCTGTGTCTGTGTGTGTGTGTGTCTGTGAACTCACTTGTCCTCTCCCAGCACCACTCCGAAGCCTGCGTGCTCCACTCGGGTCACCTGAGGGTTGTACCAGCCAATCATCTGCGCCGCAGCAAACACCAACTGGAAGTGTGTGGCCTGGAAGAGGAAGAACACACACAGACACACACACAGACACACACGAAGAAGACATCAGAGTCTGTTTATAAACATGGACGGGTCCAGAGAGTGAAGCCAACACGAAACTCCATGACACCTGTATTCTGTGTAATGACCAGCAGAGGGCGACTCCACTGACTGTTTCTATAGAAGTCTACAAGGCACAAAATGGACGTTTGTATCTGAGATATTATAGTTCCATTGTGTATGATCTGAGCTCCTCCCCCTCTCGTCACCCACCTGCCCGCTGTCCGTGACGTAGATGATGATGTCGGCCTTCTCGACAAAGAGCCGCTGGCGCAGGGCGGCGAGGTCGGACGTGTCGTACGTGTAGCCGCCGTCTGACTTGACGATGGTGAGGGGGACGGACTGACCCGGGGCGAAGACGATCTTACGACCCTCGTCGAACTCCGACAGGCCTGAGATGGAAGAAAGAAGAGGAAGAGGTGGATGAGGGTTTGATGGGAGGAGGAAGAAGAAGAGTCAATGAAAGAAGAAAGAGACGAAAACAAGGGAATTGAGAGTAAAAGAGGAAAAAACACAAAAGAAGAGAAGATCCCGGATGGACAGAGAGGAAGAGAGAGGAGGGATTTATGATACAAGCCTGCCCCCTAGTGGTCCAATCAGGTGACTGCAGAACACAGTTTGAAAGAAGGAGAGCTAATCAAAGTATCATTAATACAAAAATGATTCAAACGACATTTTTAAAATCATCTTAAAAACAAAAGACAAAGATAAATATCACACAGAGAAATAAAATTCTCTAATTCAGTGTAACGAAAGTTTTTAGTTTCTATGTTTTATTTGATAAGAGCCATGAAAAGGCCCCCCCCCCCCCCGAGACCTTTGACCTCTTGCACACTGACCTTTCCCCTCAAACTCCTTCACCACCTGCGTCATCATGTCCTGGTAGTACGACTCTCCTCTCTCGATGATCTGGATGTCCAGGCAGTCGTAAACTCTCTGAAACTCTGAAACACACGTCAGGCAACAATAAAATAACACTCGTCACTCCAGACGTTGTTTTAAGACTTTTAAATTATTAAATATCAAATGTAAAACACATTATATGGTATATTATGAGAGTACCTTTCCTGGAGACGTCACAGATGAGGTTCCAGCCTTTGATGAAGTCCGGCTCTTTACTCTGCAGCCGGACGACGCACTGATACGCTCGTTTCTTAAAGTCCTCCTCTTCGTCAAAACGCTTCTTTGACTCCTGACGAAAGGAGGAAGAGGAGGAGGAGAGTTGAGAGGGGGACAGAGAAAAAGAAATGAGCGACCAGCAGATCAGAAAGCGTACGACGGATGAAAGAGGGAAGAGGACAGCAGAGAAGCTGGAGAGTGTTTGTGTTAGAGACAGAGACAGAGACAGAGAATGACTGACCTTGTAGAAGGCCTGCAGGTCACTGATGGGCGGGGAGGAAGTCAGGTAGTCTGGGAATTTATCCTGCAGGTGAGCGATCAACATCCCAAACTGAGTCCCCCAGTCGCCGACGTGGTTCAACCTGCAAATGAAAGACTGGACTTTTACATCTGAGGTTCAGGTTTTTAAGAAATGAGACGTAACTCGTCCTGTCGTCTGTCCCACAAACTGGAGCCTGAACAAACAGGAGACGACTGAAGACCAGACGTGCTGCTGTGTTCTGAACTCCTGTGATGTAGGTCATGACAAGACCTTTCCTTTGGTTTCAATCCAGGTCCAGGTCCCGCCCATACATGTGCTCAACCAATCACAACGTCTCAGCCCGTTTTTATATCATTAAATAACTAATTAAAACCAAACTTTAACAGAAACCATCCTCGACAAACATTTATTTAACGTCTACTTAGATTTTTTGGTTTGGTTCATGTCCCATCTTCTAACATGGAGGAGGCAGGGTTTATGACCTATACTGCAGCCAGACACCAGGGGGCGATGGAGACGATTTGGCTTCACATTGAGGCTGCGATGTCGTTCATCTTTAGTTACAGTCAGTGGTTGAGAGGATGCAGAGTATTAGCTTAGCGTAGCTTAGCGTAGCTTAGCACTGTGACATCACAGTGAACTGACCTGAGGACGTCGTAGCCGAGAAACTCGAACATTCGACACATGCTCTCCCCGATGATGGTGGAACGCAGGTGACCCACGTGCATCTCTTTGGCGATGTTAGGAGACGAGAAGTCCACCACCACCTGAACATCAACACAAAGGATTCCACTAATAACAATAATAACAACAACAACAATAACAATAACAATAAGAAGAAGAATTTACTCAGAGTCTGTTCTGAAACAACGTTAGTTTTGTCATTTTTGGTTTAAAACTAAATGTTTGATGCATGAAAAAGATCTGATCTGATTTCTGATGAAGTCGAATGATTGATGTGACGAACCTTCTTCCTGGAGGCGAGCGGCGGCGGCTGAACTCCGTTCACCAGCAGGTTGCTCAACAGTTTGGACACAAACGTCCTCTTCAGGTGGACGTTGATGAAACCTGGAGACACGGGAGACGTCAGAGGGACAACGAGGAGGACGAGGAGGAGGACGAGGACGAGGAGGAGAACGAGGGGGGGGAGAATATTATTATATCATTATTATTACCTGGTCCTGCGATTTCAGTTTTCTGGATGAGTTCGTTGTCTGGAAGATTCTGGATGATCTTCTCTGCGATTTCCCTCGGGCTGGTTTTGATTCCCTTCGCCTTCAACATCTGAACGACAGAAAAATGAGTTTTAACTAAACTCATTAATTTCATCTCCAGAGAGAAACATTTCAAAATGTGGTTTTTAAAAAATATATATTCTTAAAACAGAATTTAAGAAAAATTTTATTTGTTAATTTAGTTTTCAGAGTGATTTGCTCTGATGTCAGATAGAACTAGTTCAGACAGTAAACTGGTTCAGACAGTAAACTAGTTCAGACAGAACTACTTCAGACAGTACTAGTTCAGACAGTAAACTAGTTGAGACAGTAAACTAGTTCAGACAGTAAACTAGTTGAGACAGTAAACTAGTTCAGACAGTAAACTAGTTGAGACAGTAAACTAGTTGAGACAGTAAACTAGTTCAGACAGTACTAGTTCAGACAGTAAACTAGTTGAGACAGTAAACTAGTTCAGACAGTAAACTAGTTGAGACAGTAAACTAGTTCAGACAGTACTAGTTCAGACAGTAAACTAGTTGAGACAGTACTAGTTGAGACAGTACTAGTTGAGACAGTACTAGTTGAGACAGTGACCTGAGCCATGGCCATGGCGCTGTTACACTGGTAGTCTCCGAACTTGGCCTGCTGGTTCGGCGTGACGACGAGCGGCGGGTTGTCCAGCTCGGGACAGGAAGCTCTGATGGCCTCGCCGAAGACGTCCTGCAGCAGCACGTTGACGTTCATCATGGATTTGCTGCAGTGACTCCGCTCGTCCTGGAGACTCTGAAACGACAACAAGTCAGGTTCACTGGCGTCAACACGTCATGGAACTGCTCAGAGAATCAGGACAGAAGTGGATTATGACATCTCTAATAATCGTCTCGTTAATTTAAATGGAGATGATGATGTAATGATTGTGTGTAATGTAATGCCCCCCCCACTCCTCTCCTGTCTCACCCTCTTCAGGATGTTGAGTCGGTATTTCAGTTTGGTGTTTTCGTCCCGCAGCTGTTCCAGATGTGGAGATGGACTCAGGCTCTGAGGATTCTTCAGACTCTCGATCTCTGCAGAGAGGGTTCGGATCTCCTGCTCCTGAAAACAACAATAAATACATGAATAAACAATAAGAAACAAGATTCAGATTGGGAGTTTTACAAGTTTATATATCAGTGTCGTAAGAACAGGAAGCAAATAAGTTATTATGATCTAACTTGTTGATCATCAAAGTGAAACACAGCTCGTGTTCTTCGTTTTATCATAATTCAGTCAGATCCGATCACGTGAAGAAAAACATGAGTTTCACTTTCAGAGGATTGCATCATCTGACACATTCCATCTATAAACATCCAGAAACCACAGAAACATCTGCTCACAACCTCAGAGCTTCACTCACAAGTGTCTTGTTATTAAAGTTTTGCCAGGATCAACGTAATCCTGTGACATCTGACTTTACATCAGTGAGTACAATGAAAACAGGAACTGTCAATAACCAATTCAGGAAAGTTTCCATGGTGCAAATCTGTAAAAATATGAACCACAGCCCCAAAATGATGGGATTTGAAGTTATCAACACTTCATGGACATAATTATCCTCCAAGAGAAAGATAGAGAAGAAGGATAATATAAGTTTAATGTTATGTTGGTTTCGTTTCACTTTCTATTATTTTCTACAGTGATTTTTTTAATCATTAACATTTAGAGTGTAATGATCTGAGTTAACAGAAATGAAATATGAGTTAATAAACCACAAGCTTATCTGTGAAGAGGAAATACTCTGATAACGGATTCGTCCATAAAAACATTTCTGGGAATCTGAGTGAATCAAAATGAAACCAAAAGTTGTTCCATCGTCACTTCATGATTCAACAAAGAGTCGAGACACAACTTTAAAATCTATTTTATAATCGTATAACTAATGATTTGAATTAATTTATAAGTTTACAATTAAAAACGAGATTATCACGTTACTGTTCATCTCAAATTAATATTTCCTTCATAAACAACAGGAGCACAGTGACGTCAATAAGGGTTCTGAAATTCTCCAAACATATTTAATCAAACACTTGAATATTTAACTTATTACAGAAATGTAAGAACAAAGAAAAACAGGAATTTGTCACATTTGAAAAAGTAAAAGCATCAAATGTTCAATATTCTCTGATTTCAATGGTCTTTGGTTATTAATTATGAGAATAGTTGCAGATTGATTTTCTTTCCATCAACTTAACGATTAGTCAAGTAATTATATAGAATAATAAGAATTTAGTCAGTGACGGATTTACTTTATAAAGATTATAAAGATTCTAAATAATTCAAATAAATCAGACACTAATGAATTTAAACATAAACACAGAACTGATCCAGAACCAGTGCAGTCACAGAACTTTTACACTCAATAACATTACTAACGAATTTTAGAAAGTTCCACACAAGAGAAACAACAAGAGAAATAATAATAATAATAATAATAAAGAATTATTCATGAATCCAACTGAACCAGCTCGACGCTGTGACGCCGGGACACGGGGAGCGGAGAGCGGCCGGTACCTGCTGCTGGAGCCGGGCGGTGCAGCTGCTCACTGGGTCTGACATGGTCCACACCCCGGGGAGACGCTGGTCCGCTGCTGGAGGAGGAGGAGGAGGAGGAGGAGGTGGAGGAGGAAGAGGAAGAGGAGGAGGAGAAAGAAAAAGTAGATGAAGAGTCTCGTGGCTGATGAAACTGCGGCGAGAGGAAGAAGTTCAAAATTTATAAAGTCTTCCGGGTCTACTTCTTCTTCGTGGAGTCAAACTGCGGCTGTTAAACACGTCTACGACGAGAACAGCGCCACCTGGTGCAGGAGGCGTGTAACGACCTGACTTCATAGAACAGAATAGAGTAGAATAGAATATAATAGAATATAATGCAACAGAATAGAATAGAATGGAAAATAATGGAATATAATAGAGTAGAATAGAATATAATGCAATAGAGTATAGAATGGAATATAATTTGATAGAATACAGTAGAATAGAAAAGTATAGAATTGAAGTGAATAGAATGGAATAGAGTAAAATAGAATTGAAGTGAATAGAATGGAATAGAGTAGAATAGAATTGAAGTGAATAGAATGGAATAGAGTAGAATTGAATAGAATTGAAGTGAATAGAATGGAATAGAATGCCGTTATCCTCATGTACCAAACTGTCAAAATACTGTCAAAAGTTAAATTGGTGAATTAAATTGTTACTAAAATAATAAAATACTTAAGGAGCCACAGACCCTCAGGGGCCCAACAAGCTCCTGATGTGTCCTTCATCCTCCATCTTGTGTCAAACTCTACTTTGGACACCTTTGTTGTTCTATTTCATTTGTTATAAAAGGTTCAACATTTCATATTAAACGTTTTTTGAGAAGATACAATAAAAAACAAACACGTTCAAATAGAAGAGAAGAACTTTCCTTTTTTTTTAATTTGTTGTGAAACTACAAAACATATCGTCGTTTTTTTTTTTTTGTGCTGGTGAAATATTTACAACTCTGGTCGACAGAACAGTGTCCGAGAATAAAATTCACAGCTTTTCGGGACTCTCGCGATGAAAAGAAAAAAACAAAGAAAACAGGAAAAGCACACCCAAATCACAAAAGTGCAATAAATACATGCTGCATGTTCCTCGTAGCCGCCGCCGTGCACGTTTCCAGCTTCATCACCAGTCGCAACACAAACAGATTCATTAGAATAAAAAAATAATCATTAAACAAGGAAAAAAATGCACTTAAACTTCAAAAAGAAATTAAATCACAACCTACACGATGAAAAAATAATCACGTGACGAACAGCGTTTGTTTTATTTTCTCAATGATCATGATTTGTCAAAAATAAAAACCTACATTCCTTCATCCAGACGTTTCTGATAAACGAGTCTTTTAATGTTTTAAAGGTTAAACAACATTCGATCATGACAAAGTGGATTTTAACGACACAGACGACTACACAAAGTCCTATAGCTCAAATCTACTCCGTCTACACGTGGAGGAAAATAAAAAACAAACCGTACATTTAGAAAATGAACACAAACGTTTCTCCGCAGGTTCGGCTTCTCTGCGTCAGATGGTTGTTTGGGCACGAGATGAAATAAAAGAAGAAAACAGGAAATAAAAAAGGAACAATAACAGTTTACATGTTGCTCTCTACGGAAGATGAATAGAGCTACGGAAAATACAACTCTGAAAGAATTAAAAAATTAATTTAACACGGCCCTGATCGTCTTCCGTACTCTCTGAAGGCACCATCACGACTCCGTAGACTTTCACTCATTTCACAGTGTTCCACTAATAACGTGCACGAGGCTGCGTTCACCAGCAGGGGGCACTCATGTGACTCCAACACTTTGACGTGACCTCAGTCTGAACAGTCGGATCTAACTTTACGTAACTTTTATATTGACCTTTTTTCCTCACGTCTCGTCTGATTACGCGTGAACTTACGTGGAGGCTGAAGTGTTTCGCTGAATGCTAACACTTCCACATTGTCGCTCCGGACCAGTTGATAAAAACCCACGAGAATCGTGAGCGTCAGACGACCACGACACCAGGAGCCTTTTATTTCCGCGTGAACACGAGCTGTTAAATCTTTGGTATTGATCCGATACTGATCGACTGTTCAGACTGATCACGCGTCGTAATCCTGATTACGTTTATTTCCTGCGATGTGAACCGGTCGTTATCGTCCTCTCAGCGTTTGATTCAGTTACACGTGAATAATTTCGTAGTGTCGTGATTATCATGAACGTGTAGGATACGTAATGTTTTCATAGACGTTTGTGCAAAAATATTCCTACTTCTACCTGAATGTGGTGAAACAATCAATCGTTCTTTTATTTTCAGTTTTTATTTATCGTAAAAACAAGTCTTATTTTGAGAGGGACGTAAAAAGAAGGAAACAGGAAGTAGAGACAATTTTAAAGGTCAAAATCAAAACCTCCTCCGTTTGTCTTTTAAAGAATTGAAGGCAACAGATGATTAACACGGTCGACAGGAAAAACGATTCTGTGATCTTTAAATTCTTATTCTCTCTTTCTCAAAGCTGCTGCGTTTCCACAAACAGTAAAAATAAGACACATCTGGAATGAGGACGACAGCAGCATCTGGATTTCTGTCAGCAGCGTTCGAGTTTACCCCGGGAACAGAAAGACGACGACGTATCCGACGTGTTCGTGTCACGTGGGCGGAGTCACCACGGCGACCCAGCAGAAGAGTCATGGCCTCAAATATAATTCAATTGAAATTCTTTGTGAAACATTCGAGGAACAATTTGATAAACGAGGAGTTTGTTCACCTGTGAAATTAACTTGAGGAATTTGTAAACTTTTCTCTAAATCTTTGCCTCAAACTGTTTTGTATATTTCTGGAACTGCATCATCGAGATGAACTGTTTTGTCACTTTTCTACATGTTTTTTATTTAGTTTTATTTATTTATTTGTACTGGGTGTCCCTGTTATTACCGTATATAAATACCTTTATATACATTTTGGCCACTTGGGGGCGTCTGAACAAGCTGTAAAAGCAAGATGGACGTATTTATTTTACCAGAAAGGATTTTTAAATTAAACATTTCATCAAATCTTTCTTTGCTCCTCCTCCTGAAGCAGATATCGTAAGATGCCGTCTGACGCCATGAGACACGAGAGAGTGAACAATAGAGTTATGATCCAAATCCATAATATCGATATGTGTAGTTTTGCTGGGCACCATGTTAACATCCAGTTCTAAGAGACGCAGATACGCGTCTAAAATATCCAGTTTCACAGGGAAAACATCAAAATTATATAAACCTGATAAAACTGTTTTCTTCAGGGCAGACAATATTTTATCCAGCCAATCAGAGTGAAGCTCAGGAGAACGTCTGTCTTCCTATTGGCTGCTGGTGAGTTCTCGTGAAGGGGGCGGGGTTTAGTCACTTCCAGTCAAACAATCAGAGAATCAATAAGAAGTTCACAGTCATCAAAAATACATTGGATCTTCACTTCCTGTGTGTTTCGACAACAACAATCATTCCAGCACGAGGCAAAAAAAACCCACCGCGTTTCTTTTCCCCCGCGTTTTTTTCTTAAAGTGCAGACTATCCGATCAACTACCTGAGTGTCAGTGCTGTTTCTACACCTCCATGAGTGTGTGTGTGCGTGCGTGAGACGATCGTGACAAGAGTCCAGTTTCTCCTCCGAGTTATCGTGTGGTAACGAGTAGAATCCGACGTTTGGCTGACGACGCGGTGCCGTGCACGTCAGACGAGCGTCAGGAGGTCGACCCGATGACTGGGTTGGGTTTGGAAATGTTCAAGTTACAATTCTTAAGGTTTCAGTCCTCGTTGATTTGGTTAGAAATGACACGCGTGTCGACCACCAGGGGTCAGTAAACACCAAGTGAAGTGGAAATACGAGACAAGAACAACTGTGCGAGTACGAGAAGCGAACAAACGGAGACTTCCTTCAGACTGACGTCGTGTCCGCTGCTGTTTAGTGTTAAATCGTGTAAAAATGGGTTTTGACGTGAAACAATCTCAAGGATCTTAACTCTAAGGAAACAGAGAATAAACTGTTCTCCTTCATCGTCTCTCTTTCGTCGTGACGCTAAGAGAAAACCGAGCTGCTCTCAGATCCGTGTTCACGAGTGTCTGGTGAGGAAATACAATAAAAACAAACACAGTTTTAAAAAAGGAAAATCGAAGTGTGTGCTCGTTCGTTTGTCTGAGTATAAAGTACAAAAACACATGATTTTAAGTATCAAATATCAGTGAAGAGCAGATATTTCTCTTAGTTTTATCACCAGCTGAAGTTTTTCCTCTTGTACCGTCGTCCGATTTCATTTTGTGCTTCCGATAAACATAAAGTTGACTCTTTATGTCCAAATGTGCCGTTTCAGTACAAAACTCTTTGTACGTAGCTGAGTGACTTTGTGCTGGAATGATTTTAAAAGCCTATAAACATCCTGTTAGTCACAGAAACACGAAGACATGAAGAGAGTGAAATAAAAACGAAAGCAGTGCCGTCACTAATTTACAAATGAACACTATCCACAGTAGAAACTCTTTAAAAATCTGTTTCTTCACGGTTTTTTTGTCTGTTTTTCTACTAAAACATATTATATATATTTTTAAATTCTTCATAACACCGCCAAACATTTGCTTCATTTGTGGGAACAGCAGGTTGAGACTGGGGGGGGGGGGGTGGTGGTGGTGGTGGTGGTGGGTACTTTGAAATGCTTCTCTACACGCTGTCGGCCGGCAGGTCGGGGATGCTGCTCTTTGCTCGTGTGAAGAACGCCATCTTCTCTCTGGAATCACACGGAAGGAGGAACTGAAGGTCAGTGCATGAGCCGAAAAACAGAGTTCACAAGAAGGTCTTCAACTTTTACTGAGCAACAGCACGAGGGGATTCGTTCTGATGGGATCTGTGGCCGAGCTGGTTAGCTGGTTAGCTGGTTAGCTGGTTAGCATCAGAGGTGAGAGGACCAGATGCAGAACAAGAGTTAACGTCGCTGTTGTTTTTGTAAAATCACAATATTTCTTTGACATTGTTAAGAAAACTGTTGTTAATTCTAAAGCTATGAAACTAAAGCTAAATCTTACATAAAGCACCTTTAAAATCAACACTCCAACTTGTTTATACCTTAAAACAGCAGTTTGATCAAAATGAGTTTGATGGTTCACTGAACGTCTGTTCTTGCTCTTTGTAAAGTGGCTGCAGGGGGCGCTATAGCGGATTTCCTGCTCGGACACACCTGAGGAGCATGGGACCTGAGCTGCTGTCTCTCACCTGAAGGTCTGGACCTCAGGAACCTCTTTGCGGCTCTGGCCCCTGATCTTGTGGACGTCCTTGGCTGCTGCTCGCATCCTCTTCTCCACTCGCTTCTCCTGCAGCTGCTCCTCTCGAGTCTGAACAGGAAGACGACCAGAGACGTTCAGCTCAGACACAGGAAGTGGAGGAACTTTCTGTTGACTGATTCCACGCAGGACGGTCACTCACCTGTTTCTCCGCCTGTTTGAGGAGGATGCGGAAGCGTTCGTCTTCTTGGACCCAGGCGGGCAGCTCTCTCTGGCCCAGTTGTCTCGCCTTCTCCAGCTGCGTCTTCAGCTCCCGCAGAACCCGCAGCTCCTGCGCCAGCCGGGTCTGTCGCGTCCGGGAAACCTGCAGGTCCAACTCCAGGTCCATGGACGTCCGCAGGAGCCCGTCCAGACCTTTGACCTGCACAGGAGGCTGCAAGGGCATAGAAAAATAACTATGAACAAAAATAACGAAGAAATATGTGACTAAAACATTCACTGGAAGGATGAAGGAGGAGGGTGAAGAGGAGGAGAAGAAGAAGAAGGAAGAGGAAAAAGAGGAGGAGTAGAATAAGGAAGAGGACGATTCAGAAGAAGAGGAGAGGAGCAAGAAGAGGAGGAAGAGGAATATGAGGAAGAAGAGAATGAAATGGAGGAAGAAGAGGAAGAAGGAGACAGGTATAGAAAAGTTGTTTCCACCTTCTTCATGCGCATGCTGCGTCTCTCGGAGGCGTTTCTGACAAACGGCGACTTCTTGGAGAGGGTGGAGCTGTCGCTGTCACTGCGGTTTATCTGACAAGAGAAGAAGAAAACAGAGTTAAAACCGTGATGTTTCACTTCTGCTGATGACCTCATCGTTGACTTCATCGTTGACTTCATCGCTCAGCTGGTCTCTCACCCTGCAGATGTACTGGCTCTGAGGTCCGGGGGAGAACGTCTTGGAGCGGATGATGGTGTTCCCTCTCATGAACGGGTTCTGCTGGTGGACGTCCGGGCGCCGCTCTTTGGGCCGGACCACGGAGCAGTGGTGGGATGAGGACAAACCGTGTACACTTGTCTCCTTGTTCACCTGGAGCAAGAAAACAAAGCAGTGACGAAGACGATGAGGAGCAGATCAAAGTTTTATTTATCGTTCAGATAATCACGTCACCGAAGTTTAAGTTCCATGAATCAAAAGAGAGAACGACACAAGATCTATTCTCCAGTTTGACATTTCCTCATATGATTATTTAACGTTGGTTGAAAACTGCATTTTATTTCAGTTTCTTCTCTGCACCTGAGGTTCATGACAATCTGAGATGAAACATTCACTGACTCACTCTTTATTTCCTGGTTTTTACGAGGTAGTTAAAAGACAGTTACCTTCTCTGGGATCCGTGCTGCTGTCGGATGAGGAGGAGGAGGAGGAGGAGGTTTAGTGGCCTCCTCTTCCTCGTCCTCTTCCTCCTCCCCCTCTTCCTCTTCTTCTGCTTCCCATTGGCTGCTGTCGGGATAAAACTCATCCTCCTCCTCCTCCAGAGGCCCCACTCCCCCCACGCCATTTCCTTCTTCATCATCAAACAGGTCGGCCTCCAGCGGGTCGCCGTGCCTAAAGATTACCCACAGTTAGAAGATGAGGAAGACGAGGACAGGACGAAGAACTGATTCATGTTTCTGTTCAGATTAAATGTGTTTGTATGAAGAACTGAGGGAAACGATTATTTATAGTTTCAGTTTCTTTACTTTATTTAGGCCGATTTTGTGCAGTTACTTGTGTTTCGACCGTATTTAACATTTGAGAACTTCTTTCAGTTTCTGTGGTTAAATGAAAAAGATAAATTGTAAATGTTTTTCAGCACTAACTTCTCAAAAGGTTATAAAAAATGTCTAATTCATGGATCCAGATTTGTATTTGGATCGACACCACATGAAAAAAACATATCCCACGAAATTAAAGAAAGAGAAAACTATCTTCTGGATCCACCCACTGAACTGGATCCACACCAAACATCCTTCCACCAAGTTAACTGGGAATCTGTCTTCCTGCTGACGGAAGTGAAACTTGAACTTTAACAGACACTCACCACTCGTCGTCCTCAGAAGCTCCGACTGTGTCGCTGCTGGAAACACGCGTCTGAAACACATTCATATCTTTGTTGATTCTAAAAACTTGTAAAAGGTTCTTCCTGTTTCATGCAACATAATATTTTAAAAACAGGTTTTTATTTAATGATCTTTAAACAACACAGGACACAGATAATATTTGTAATAGATTAAAAAAAAAACTTTGTTAATGGATTTCTTTTGTTTAATAAGTTGATGAACTGGCCTCAATAATAAATATTCTAAAATCCTTTTTTAAACTTGTCTCTCATGGTGTCAAAGCTCTAGCGTCCACTGGGAGGCAGCCTGTCCCCCGTCATTACCCTGTCCGAGCCGCCGGCTGCTCTGCTCTCTTTGTCCTCCTTGTTGATGTCAGGCATGTAGGCGCGGCTCAGCAGGTTGTACCACTTTGTGCGTCTCTCATCCGAACAGCTGACATCAGCCAAACTGATCTGAGCGCCGGCCTGGAGAAAGAGGCCAGAAGGACGGAGGTTAGACACAACGAGTCCCTGCAGCTGAAAACACATGTTTATTATCTGTGTGATGGTTGAGAGTCTGGAGAGAAACTGGGAGGAAGAACAGAATCTGAATATTTTACATCTTTATACGTCAGTTACGGAGTTTGAGAGAAGCTGATCTGTTCACTACTACTCACTAGACACTCTTCGTGGCCCGACTTGCTGGTGGTGCACACGTCCACCCTCAGGGTTTTCTGGCGCAGTGCACCATGGGATATCTGCATGCCGAACACCTCGTTGATCTCCACGGCGTCTTGGGACGAGGAGCCGCGTGTTCGGAACAGGCAGCGGGAGGTCTCCACGCAGGGCAGCACCGCCACACGCACGTACCTGAGGAAGAGACGCAGGCAGCGGCGTTAGACCGGGCCACTTGGTCACGTGACGCTAACAGGAAGAGGTTCTGTTGTTTGTTAACCTCAGCGAACTTTCACCGTCAAACAAGCCTGAGAAGTAAGTAAACACTGTTCGTCTCATTCACACAAGCAGGTCTCTGTTGCCGGGTAGTTCGTGTATTTCTGCGTCTCGTCTTGTTTCTGATCTGAGAACATTGTTAAATTTTTTTCTTCTACACATTTAAAGTGACGTCTAATTAACACGAGCAAGAGTTCGTACAGTTTCTGGTCAGCCGGCAGACAGAGGGCGCCGCAGTTGGACAGCTGCATGACGTAGACGGTGAAGCGCTGGTCTCTGGACTCGTAGCGGAAGCCGAGCTGCACCTGAGAGCAGTCGGGCGCCAAACGCTCCTCGAAGGAGCCGAGGAGGAGGTCGGCAGGGAGGCCCGGCCTGGAGGGAACACAAACACACAGACAGACACGTATATCATGAATATTATATTATTATTAAAGTAAAATGTGTATTTATACACAGATAGGATGTATAGAAAAGAAATTTGCAGAGTTTCAATTAAATCAGCATCCGAGAAAAGGCCAAGTTCATTGCACTGAATGTTCGTGGTCGTACCTGCGCTCTGAAGGCTCGTACACGCCGCTGTCCCCGGCCACCGACTCGTCAGACACCGCCGAGGACACGCCCATCTTCTTCGGCACTGGCCCCGTCCCCCGCAGCTGAGGAGCCGAGTCTGAAAATCAAAAAGAAACAACAGTTAAGATGCATATTAGTGATAAATAAAGATAATATTCTCTACACATCTGGTGATTTTCTTTATTTTTCTTATAAACACGAGAACGTAGTAGAGATCCGGACCAACATGAACAAACCGGACCTGAAACAAATAACATCTTTGTCCGAACCCAGCCCGTCAGACTCGGACCAGGGACACACACTCTACTGTACACAGACACAGTGACTGCTCCCTGTCTGTGAAGTTAGGGAGGAACATGTTGAGAGCAGAGAGCGAACTGGAAACCAGACACCTCCTCGTCCAGCTTTCACCTGCAGCTGCGAGGAGGAGTCACGTTCAGCTCCAGACTTCACCTGAGCCTCCGCACGGTTCATCCTCAGTTCTTACAGAGGTCACAACAAACCACCACTTTCATTTTCACTCTCTGCCGCGTAGTCACACTGTTGGTCACACAAACGTTTTCAGTTCACTGTGACACAGGAAATCCTCACACTTCAGAAGCAGACATTGATTTTACATTATGAAATATAACCTCACACAGACTCCAACTCCATGACACTGACACATTCCAGTTTCAGAACATCCCTGTTGCTACGGTTACACCAGTTTTCCAGCCTCTGAATCAGAGACTTGTGTAAACTGGTCTCGCTTTGGTTTGAAAACTCTGGGTTTGTGTTTGAGTCTGAACAGAAACTGAGACTTTAGTAAACGATGACGCAGACGTTCTCTTCCTGATTGGTTCTCATCAGTCACGTGACTCGACGACCAGCGGTGAACACAAAGCGTCGCTAACACTTCCTGTCAGTTACACTTCCTGTCGGTAACAGTTCCACCTCGTCGTCCCTGCTCTGAGTCTTCACCTTCACTGTTCCTCCTTCAGAGGAGTTTCTGTTACTAAGCAACCAGCTGCAGAGGAGATGATCTACTTCCTGTTTACACCACGTGACCAGTGGACGTGAATGGTCATGTGACAGAAACACACTCACTGGGGATCCAGCTGTAATCCAACACCTCTCGAACCTTCACCTCCTCTCTGCCGTCAGGTTTCACTCACCCTATTCAATTTCACACACACACACACACACACACACACACACACACACACACACACACACTATTCCTGGTGTCCTGCTTTCCAATAAAGTTGTAGCGTTGAGAGATGAAGCTGTTACATCACCTCGTACACCCCCCCCCCCTCATTAAACTGCAGATAATTCATCCTCATGTTATTAACTGGAGATCTCTTCTGAGCCGTTATCCCCCCCCCCCGTCTCCCTCCCAGCGACTGAGCAAAAATAGTTTTACTGCCGTCGAGATGCGACAGTAGAAAGTCGCCCGCTGGTTTAATGATGACTCACATTTTATGGTATTATTTAGTTTTATATGGGTCATAACTCATCTTCATCATTGGTGTATTGTGATGAGTTTTCTGTGAGGAGAGTAACTGTGGATCAGCTCTTTAAAAAGTTTGGAAACTTTAACCTTGTAAACTTAATTGTTGCTCTCGTCCTGACTCGGAGCGTAGACTGTAAATAAAGATGGACGACATGACAGCTCCCACAGTGAAGTGAATCATCTGGATCTCCTCCTGGTGGCCGGCTGCAGCGCGTGATCTTTATTTACAGTCTACGTTCTCGATGATGATTATTTCCACTGTGAGGTACTGGTTGAAAAACACAACACAGGATATGGGTCTACAAACTTCCTGTTCACCTTTGACGTCCCCGCTAAGCGAGGTGTTGACATTCTGCTTCCCCTCCAGCCCCCCGGAGCCCTCGTCCTGCCGCTGCTCCTGAGCGTCCAGGCTGAGCTCCAGCTCTGTGAGCCGACTGTGGAGCTCCAGGTCCAGGCCTAATCCGCCGGGCCCCGTCTGGCCCGCAAATGTCTCACCGGACAGGAAACTAGTGTCTGTGACCAGCGGTGAGCAAGGCGGCGACAGCGAGGAGAGGGACGAGCGAGGCGATAAAGAGCTCATGGAGCGAGGAGTTTCTGAGAGTCTGAGGGCCTGGATCCTGGACGGCCCCAGCTCCGCTCCTCCGCCCCCTGCGCTCCCTCCAGCTGAGCTTCCCGTGTCTCCTCCCGTTTTGCCCTCGGGCGTCACAGCGTCCCTGCCCCCACAGCCCGTCACCACTTCGTGCTCGTGGATGGTGGTGATGGAGCTGGAGGGGCGGTAGCCGCCCTGGCCGCCCTCCTGCAGGAGGCTGTCCAGTTTGTTCTGGAAGTCCGGGTCGGCCAGCTCGGGCTGCTCCAGGTAGATGTCGGTGAAGCTGAGCGAGGAGGTGGAGCCCAGGCTGGAGGTGGTGGCGAGGGAACCGCGGCTCGACGTCAAAGATCCTCGACTGCTGCCGGAGGAACAGGACAGGGTGCTGGCTGAGAGGCTGGAGGGAAGAGCGAGAGAGAAACACGAGTGAGAATCTAAAGCAGCTTCACACACACAGTGAAACCTTCATCATGATGTGCTGGTGTGTGAATGGGTGAATGAGACACAGTATAAAGTGGTTCACAGACTCATCGCTGCTGTTTGAACTGATCAGTAACTAAAGCAGCTGGTTTGTTACAGGAACACAAAGATAATGTCGACCTTTTAGTTTGAACCTGGAAACCAGCAGAGGGAAATATTTAACATGTACGATTCTTACTGCAGGTTTGCATCATCTGAAAATATGATAAAAACCTCCTGAGGATCGTCGGAGCTGAATTTAGATGAAATGAGATTCACTGAGGGATGAGAACAGTCGAGGACAAACCACGCTTCATGTTTAACAAATGTTTGGTCATTAAAGGTTAAAGGTTTTAATCTGCCCTGAACGTCAAAGCTCTTTTCAGCATCTGTTTTCACACTGATGAGGGTGTACGACTGAAATCTGTTCAATTAAAGAGGTGATTAACAAAGTAATCGAACAAATTAAATGATCAAGAGTTAATTTAACACTGAAGCCGTTTCTTTTACACATGAACTTTTGGGGTCCTTCCACAGAAGAACAGGGACATGTGGGGAACATTCAGAGATTCAGAGCAGCAGGAGGCCGTGGGAACACGTCTGCACTTCACTTTATGTCTAAAGCTGAAATGAGTAAGACCTAGAAATGAAGTTCCAACGGTTTAAAGAGGTGAAGCGATTTAACAGCTTTAACAAAGAGGAATCCTATGAACAGACCTTTTCAGTTGAGTGTGCAGTGTCGTCGCGAGTCGAACCATCTCCTCCAGCTCCCGGACCAGTGTGTTTCTTTTGCAGTGGAGTCGCAGCCTGAAACGACAAAAGAAAAGTTAAAACCTTTCTCTGATAACGGAGCGTCTTCATTTCGTCGCTCTGCTGTTCAGGAAGATTCAACGAAAAACACTTCATCTCTGCCAACGCTGGAGGAGAGAGCGGCTGAGAGGACGACAACGAATGAGACACGGCAGCAGCAGCCGCCGCCGCCGCGGTGTGTTCAGGTGTCACCGGTGTGTTGGAGCTTTGTTTGGAGGAAACCGGTCCATTAACAGCTGATAATATGATCCACAGGAAACAAAGAGGAGATCGGGTCACAGAGTGCAAGTGTGTGTGTGTGTGTGTGTGTGTGTGTGTGTGTGTGTGTTTCCTGTCACATAATTATTCCTCTGTTACGCTCGTGCACGCTTCTCAGCCCCGAGACAAAGACGTGATGAAAGTGAAATCTGCTCAAAGTTTCTACAACCGTCCAAAACTGTTTTTTCATTCTCTGACATTTCTCCTCATGAATCAAGGTTTTGTATTTTGACAGATTTGAGATGTTCAGACTTTACAGTGAATAACTCTGGATTCTTTTGCTTGATGGTTTAACAGATTCACCAACGAGTCCAGTTCAGAGTCATTTATGTTGAGCAGAACATAAATATATTTAATTATATTCAGTTCATCTTTGAGTCAAAGAGAACAAACTTTATTTGATCCTGAAAATCAAAAAATCTACACATTTTCCTTTTACAAAAAATCTGTGACGCTTTCAAAGGCTCTGAAAACCTAATTAGTGAACCTCGTGTTGAGGAATGTGTGTGTGTGTGTGTGTGTGTGTGTGTGTGTGTGTGTGTGTGTGTGTGTGTGTGTGTGTGTGTGTTGTTAGTTTAGTTGCATGAAGGACATTCTCCACGTTCGTCAGTCTCATCATGACCTTGCACTATTCACAGCGGAGCCTCTGATTGGTCAGAACACCTGAAAGCATCTGAGTGGGTGTGAAGAAAGAATTAAAAGACGGACTCAAGGTTGGTGAACGTGACATTTTCGGTGTGTGCGCATATTTCTGGTGTCAGCGGGAGAACGCTGGACTACAGGGCTTCCCTTTATGACCTGGCCCGGTGGCGTGTCGGGTTTCAGGATCAGGAGACGGGACACAAAGAGCAACTGAGCTCAGGTGGAGTCTGACCTGAACTCAGAACAACCAGAGTCCTGTTAGAGGAGGAGGAGGAGGAGGAGGAGGAGGAGGAGGAGGAGGAGACGTGCTGGTTCTGGTTTGATGACTTTTAGGGAAGGAGAAAGGAGGATGGAAGATTTAGGAGAGTAGAGAACATTTTAAAATTTTTTAAATGAAAATTACTATTTAAATCAATAAAGCAACTATACAGATGCAGGTCTTCATTTAGCAGGAGTTGACTTCACGTCAGGCGACCAACAGGCTCTGCAGCTGTTCAGCTGGATATTAACTCAGCAGCTGATGGTCTGATTTCTATCAACGGCAGAGATAATGACTCTCAGGCCGATCGTGGATGTGATTTGGTGCGTGAGACTGAAATGAAGAACTCAAACCTTTACTGAGAACCTAACGGTGGAAAGTTTACATGAATCCTCTGGCCCAGCCGCCCCCTCACCTCTCGGTCAGAGCCTTGCTCTGGTTGTCTCTGGCGGCCTGCAGGTCTCTCTCCAGACGCTTCTTCTCGGACTCCAGCTTCTCGGCGTCGTTGGGCTCCAGCCGGTGACGGGGCCTGACGTACTGCAGCTCCTTCAGCAGCTCCTCCTTCTCGTTGATGAGGATGAGACGGTCTCGCTCGGGGTCCAGCAGCCCCGGCCACGCCTCGCTGTCCAGTTTGGCTATCTGCACCTCGATGGTGGCGATCCTGTGTGAGACGAGGAGAAGGATGGTGAGCGTGAAGGCCAGAGACACACACACTCCTCACTGTCCTGTCAAAGTGACGCCTACCTTCTCTTGGCCTCCTCGTACTTCAGACTCAGACGAACCTTCTCCGCCAGTTTGTTGCTGCTGGTTAGGAACTAAAACAAACAACATGAGGTAAATGTTAAAACACATAAATTCACTGACACGATTCAATGAAGAGTCTGCAGAGGAAACGAGTTCTCAGAATCTGAATAAACAGGGAACATGTACAATACATTCAATTTAAAGCTAAAAGGAATAAAAAAGCTCAAAGCTCCACACTCACCTCTGCAGGGATGTCGGTCTGAGAGCCGGCGTCCGAGTAGAGCCGCGGGATGCACAGCTCGGAGTTGGCGAGCGAGGGACTGCTGCCCCACAGATCCTGCTGCGATCCAGAGTCCAGCTGGAAACCGTCCTTCAGCACCGCCAGTTTCTGTATGGACACAAAGAAGATGAGACACAGTGGAGGGGAGTTGATGTGCGGAGACACCACAGACACCACAGACACCACTCGATCAATCTGAGGTCCCTGTGAGCTGCTCAGGTCAAAGGTCAAAGAAGCTCAACCACTGACGTCCTGAGTTGGAGTCACAGCAGCAGCCACAGTGACACGTTCATCTTTACGGCCATGATGATTTATCTGATACGACTCAGCGGCTGAGGAACAAACTTTATGGGGCAGAAACATAAACACCAACTGAACTGAAGCAGAGAAACCGACTCCTCAGTTTGTCCATCTCTCATTTGCCACCAAATCAGATTTGGTTTGATCCGGTTTCGAGCAGGACTCTTGAATCTACAGAACCAAACCTTGTTGTTGTTATTAAGAACTGTCATCATCAGGACCTGACTCAGCCGCTGGCGTGAGGCTGATTCTCTGGTTTAAGCTGGAAACTAACTTTTCAGGTTCTGAACAGAAATTAGGGTCAGAAACCAGAACTGAATCTGTCCAATAAGAGACGAAAAGGAGAATTTGTTTTATGCGACATAAACACACTGACATTATAAATGCACACAAACATGAAGACACACACTGAGCTGTCAGCTGCACATGGTACGGGGGGGGGGGGGGGGGGGGGGGGGGCGAGTGCACGGAGCAGATTATGTTTTATTGAAAACATTCTCCTTCCACTGACGCCAGAAGAACCTGCAGGTTTCTCTGATAAGATCTGGTGTTTTACATCAATATGGATTCACTGTATATGAGGGAGTGTATGTGGGTATTTATGACTGGTGTGTAATATGTTTAGAATATTAATGAATATATCTGGTATTTAAATTCTCCACATTATCTGTTTAATATGTCGAGCAGATGCAGAAGTTGATCCTGGAGAAGTTTGATTATTTTCTACTAAATAACCAGAAACACTAAACAGTTGATGCATCAGAAGCAAACGACGAACAGATTTCATGTTCGTCTCTGCAGAGAAAGTTCATCGTCCACCTGCCGCCGAGTCCCATCATGCATCTTTAATAACCTGCGCAGCCGAGGAGGACGAGTTCACACAGGAACACTGTCACACACAGTCGAGGAGGGAGGAGGAGGAGGAGAGAGAACTAGGTGGAGAACACCTTTTACACATCAGGACATGATGAGATGGATAATTATTATTATTTATTTCCTCAAGGTGTTTGTGTGCATCTTTATGTCAGTGAGTTTATGACAGATACCCAGATTCTCCTTTTCCTCCAGAATAAAAACAGATTAGTTTCTGGTTCCTGCAGCTTTGTTGAAGAGCTCATTTCACTAAAGAACCTTAAACCCGTTTGTTTCCAGCTTGTTTCTTGCTTTCAGGACAACTCCTCACAGCTCTGCCCCCCCCCCCTTCCACACGCAGTCATCAGAAACGACTGAGGTGTGACAGTTAAACTCCACCTGCCTCCTGCAGCCTCCACTCATCTCCATCACTACATCTGCCTCAGTGCGTCTGGCTCGTTTTCCTCCCGGCAGTAAAATGTAAAGTGTTTTAACACCAGTACAGATTCTCCTGAGAGTCGTCTGACGCCTTCTGTTCCTTCGCCTCCTTCGCTTGTTTATACTCCTCCTCCTCCTCATAAAGCCTCTATTTTACTCCCCCCCCCCCCATCATGAAGAAGAATCACTGCTTCTCTCTGCTCTTTACTGTCGAATGCTGCAGAGTCAGCCGATCGTTTATCATCCTGCAGATTTCAGCACTTTTCACCCGACCAATAAAACTGAAGAGGAAACAAGCGCAGGACGAGAAGCTCCACACGAACATGCAGGCCGCATCTTTTATTTTGTAAATAAAACCTAAACCAATCCTTTTATTTATTGTATTTAGGCTGAGTCTACTTATTCTTTGTTTCCGTGGCGACGACTGACTGTACCTGCATGAGTTCCTGTTTCTCCTTCTCTCCGGAGCTGATGGCGTCTCGGATGGTGCGGACCTCGCTCAGGATGGCCTGCGCCTCCTGCAGCTTGAAGCCGTACGGAAAGTTCGATACCTTCTGGTCGATCCTGGAGGAACGAGGGAGGGGGGTGGGGGGGTGGTTAACAACAGCATCTTATCAAAATATTTAAATCACATGATGGTTCAGTGTAAATGAGAAGATGTTTACATAGGGAACTGGGTCAGTGTCAGTTGGTGATAAACAAACACCAACGCTGTAACCGCAGCATTTTGATAACGAAGTCAACGATCACACGCCATCTCTCCTCACGAACAGTTTCCAAACTTTCTGAGTTACTGTTCGTAACGGACTGAAAACTGTCGAGCAGCAGGAAGGGTTATTCATTTATTTTATAAATACATATTTGAATGAGAACATTTAAATCTTTATCTGTATTGAAACAGTGTCGGAGGTTTGAATTTTATGGGACTTGGCAGAGAAGCTGCATGTTTCATTCCTGTTTGGAGCTGCAAATATTAAATGATCCCAACAAATTTGACAATAAATTAATAATTTACAAGAAAATCAAACACTCAATTGATTAAAGTGCCACGTCGGAATAATCACAAAAACTATTTACTGAAAATTCACGTAAACATCATCAAGTTGGAGCAACTACTCGGAAAATTGGCAAAAATTTGGTCCAATATTTTTGACGTCATTAACTCAGAAACATGGCGAACAAAAATAAATGTTACAAACCATTAATAATGACTATTGTCGTCTAATTTGTAGAGTGACCTGGATAAGTTGTGTATATATATATATATATATATATATATATACATACACAAATGTTTCTCCAATCCGACTTAAAACAACACAAAGACACAGGTAATTTGGATTATCTGAGGAGCACATGAATGCATCATGAATCAAGAAGAAGAAAATAACGTTCAGTGTTATTCTTGTAACAGATCATTTCTATAAAGGGGATTTTATAGAATCGTTGCTCAGGTGACTCAGGTTGGACTGTGTGTCGTTGGTTTCAGGTGAACATGAACAGTTGAGAACACAATCAGATGTTTGTTCAGTAACTTAAAGGTAAAGATCAGATCCTGGGACGACCCGGGAAAACAAGTGTCACAGGCAGCGGTGGCAGCCGCGACTATGTAAACTCTGTCATCGACAAGTCATGCATGCATCTGAATAACAGGTCCTTCCACATTCTTCAGAGAGGGAAGAGGGGGAGGGACGGAAAGAGAGGAAACAAGGGAGAGAGAGAATGAGGAAGCGAGCGAGGGAGCGAGGGAGGGACTCGTCTGCATCAGACGAAGGAGCGATCGTCTCCGAGACTCAAACATGAACCTTGTTATTAATGTTTTAATAAATGAAATGACAATGATCTACAACAAACGCTGAACACATCAAAGTATCAGATTAACGACTGTCGGACGAATGAATGTGGAATTAAACATTTAATTTGTTTGAAATGAGAGAAAAGTGAATTCATTGCAGATTCAGTCTTTATTTTGCATCTTGAGAAGCAGCGGCTGCGTCTCCTGCTTCAGAAAACTAGATAAACGCAGTGACTCAATCTGGAGATGCACGGAGACCTTTGACCTCTGGGGTTGTTCACGTGTCATGTGAATGTACAGAGCACACGGCCAGAAGTATGTGGACACCGCTTTAGACACAGTGTATTTACTTCCTGTCTCCTGCTTAGTCTGGGTCGGATCTTAATGGTTTGAACTGGAGAAGAACCAGTACAGATATTTGGGCTGATGGGCACCAATCAAGCTGCATTGTGGGAAGTGTAGAATACACAGGTAGAGCCTGACCGATTTATTGAAGAGCCGAAATAGATCAGCCGATATGAGTCTTTCACAGTATTTATGTTGGATGTGAAAACTTGTATTTGACAGATTACAAAGATTCATATTTTATCATAAGAGTTTGATAATCTTAGGAGTCATTAACAACTATTACAAAATATATTTATCAGCTGATATATCAGGATCAGAAAATATTGGTCGAGCTTTATTAATCTTGCTGTGAATCCTAAGTAAGGCACCAAATGTGGATTCATCCGCCGCTGGAAATAGTCCCCAACAAATGCACAGTTGATTTTTCAAAAGGGTTTGAAAACGACATCTAAGAAATTAAATACATTTTTAAATATATATATTAGCCGATATCTCAGTATCAGGGATTTTTCTACTCCCTAATATGGACATCGGGCCTCATCAGTCGTACTCTGGTCTGAACAGTAGAATCAGAGCCGCACACTGTTCCTGTTCTGTGATCAGAAAACGTCACACTCCTCCGCTCCGGTATTTTCTGAAATCTTATCAGGAGCCGTGTGCACAGCAACATTCCAGCCCGGGCCAATTCGTATTTCTGCAAACAGTGATTGGCTTTCGTGCAGCATCTGGTGACTGTAACAGGAGAGGAAAGTCGCAGAGGAATGTGGTCCAACCGCTCTGCCTCAGCTACTCTTTAATCCTCCTGACACCCTCGCTGGGCTGAGCGAGGGAGGACAAACACACCGGACATTCCTGCTCGACTCTACTTCGGACCATCAGCCCATCTACGCAAACTCCGAATCAGCGCCGGCCTCCTCCCGAGGCTCGGAGCGCTCTCAGTCAGCTGAGGTGTAGAGGCACCGTAGGTCAGGTGGACTGGGTGTTTCCTCTCACATCCACATTCCTGAGCTGCTGCGCCACTGGTGTGTTTATGGAGGTGTTAGTGTTTAATGATCTAATGGAATGTGTGATAATGCTCCGGCAATAACTGAGGCGATAAGCGGCGGTTTACTGCACGCTCAAATCCCAGAGTGACATTTTTTACAAGTTCTGAACGGCGTTCAGCAGGAGCCGCAGCGGAGGACGTCTCAACGCCTTCATCTCGACTGTACGACGCTATTCCCACGATGCCTCAGTGATCATGTCACAGACGACTGATTAGGAAGAATGAAGATAAGAAGCAGGCAAAGATTCCTAGAGACACGTGTCATGTTCGGGATTTGAGCTGAAAAATAAATCATTCACCCTCCTGCGGATGTGAGGTCTGTTTGGACACCGGGACAGAGGCGCAGTTGTGAAATCCCAACAGCACGTAGAGGGTTTCCTGGCTGTGCCGTCAGTCGGACGCCGCACACGAGGTGTCGAGCGTCACGTTCCTGTCGATTCTATCACCTGCTGCCATATCCATCAGATTTAATCATTTGAAGGATTTCTGTTGCTTTGAGCTTTCAGGGCTGTTCACGCTTGTAATTTGTATAAAAGGTTCAGTCGTCTTGAATTATGGGAAAATGTGACACATTTCATCAGTGGCATTTTAAAGACTAAACAATTTAATTGATTATTCAAGAAAAATAATAATAGAGATTAATCAATAATGAATCAGCCCAACTATTCACTGTTTTATGACATTTTAACACAGACATAAATTAATGATGCTTGATACTGACATGTTTCACTTTAACTCACAAAAAAATCTGTCCACTAATTAAAAAAAATAAACTAAAAAATGGAAATAATTATTACTTTTTCGGACTTTCTGAGCTGACAATTTATTAATTCTAATAAAGAAATATAAATCTATGACATAAGCCTTCCTGAGGAGGCTGGTGAACTCGCTCAGTCTTGCTCCTCACAGGTTCTCAGCAGGAAACTTCAGTGGAAGGTGTTTGTGAATCTAAAGTCTGAGGGAAGGTCACACTATCGTTTGTTATTCAAGTCCGACTCTGACTCTCTTACTTTGCTCATAAAATAAAATTAGGAGCGCCGGTCACCGACCTCAGCGTGAGGATGGAAGCTCAGAGTCGACAAATACATCTGTTAACTCGCCCTTGAGCAGGAAGCTGAAGGTGGAGGAACCTGCACCTACGAACCACAGACAGCCACAGGATAGAGTGTGTGTGTGTGTGTGTGTGTGTGTGTGTGTGTGTGTGTGTGTGTGTGTGTGCGTGCGTGCGTGCGTGTGTACTTACTCTCTGAGGGTCTCGAAGCCTTGTTCTTTGAACTGCAGCTCCTGCTTCATACAGGCCAGGTCCCTCTTCAGCTTGTTCACCTGAGACACGACGAAGAGGAGGGAAACTGTCAGGGTGTGGGACGATTTGAAGAAGAAGGCTGCGGATGTTTTTATATTAATAAACCTCGTGAAGAAACTAAAACTGTGTGTGAGGCGATTAACAAACTTCTTTGTGCTTAAATCCTACGTTTGATAAAGTTGCATCTCGTAATTCGTCTGAACGGAGAAAGTATTAAAATGAGGAATCCTGAGTTTCTCTACTGTCTGTGGATCTCAGCTCAAAGGTCATTGGTTCCTACTGACGGAGAAAGATGTGATGTCACCTCTGAGATGTCCACAGGATATTTAATCATTTTCTTTCACGTCTTTGTAAACTCGATATCTTTGGGTTTTCAGAACTGTCAGACGTGGTTAAATACAGATCAATCAGTGATGAATATAAAACTGATCTTCAGGCCTGGGGACAGTTACTGTGTGTTTAACAGATCTGGGATCAGCCAACAGGAGGCAGACGAGGAGGCTCTTACCCGACTTTTAGATGTGGCTATTTCCGCTTTCAGGATATCGGGGTCGTACTTGCTGGAAGACGATGATCTTGAATTCACTGCAGAAGAAAGATGAAGAAAACAAACAGTCGTGTTAAAAAGGCTCATTCTTTATATGTTCTCTTCTCCGGACGCAGATGTTCCAGCAGATTTATGGATGAAGAGGTCGTTTCACTTCCTCAAAAGGTCAAAGTGAATTTCATTCAGTCACAAACTGATTCAGATTCAATGATCTAATCAAAGATTCAAACATCTGCATATTTTTGTTGTGTTGATTTAAAAAACATCACAAGGGAAAATCTTGATCTCACTTCTAAAATCCTGATTCTTATTTCATCCAGAATCCTGCAGCTCTATCATGAATATGTATAATGAACATTATCTTTGCGTGGGGTCGATTCACGAGTGTGTTACTGAAACCTGTGCTTTTATTAACTTATATGTGTGTTTGACCTCATGGATACACTTTGCTCATGTAGCCGTCAGATCCAGGTCGAGCTTCCTCCCTCGCCACGGTACTTACAGCTGGTCTGCGACGTCGTCTTGTCCCTCCACGCGTCGTTGAGCTGCCGGTACTCCTGCTGCGCCAGCCGCAGCCTCTGCTCCTTCACCTGGTAGATCTCCTTCTGTGCGCTGAGGGCGTCCCGGGCCACGGCCAGGTAGTCCCGCAGCATGGCCTCCTGCTCCCGCTGCCACTGGGCCCGCGGGTCCTCCAGCTGGGTTTTCTCTGGAAGGACAGGAGGGGGAGAGGAGGGTGAGTGGAGGATGACGAAGAAGAAGAAGAGGAGGAAGAGGGGGGTGTTTCTGTTGTTGATTGGATTTCGTAAAGACGTGAACTCACTGGTGTTGTGGTCGACATAGTAAGCTCCAACGTGGGGGTCGTACGCCTCCTCCCAGCCGATCGGCAGCTCATCCCCAATACAGTCGGCAAACGTCAGAGGCTTCGTCTGCCTGAAGAAACAGAACCAGGCACAGATTCAGAGTCAGTTTCCTCTCCACTGTGATTGACAGCTGAATATCATGTCAGTCATCACCACAGTATTTGACTGAGTGGTTGAAACAGCTCATGACCACGATGTGTGTGAGTTCATCAAAAGCATAGAACCATTGTAAGGTCGATTTATTAAGGAAGTCAGAAGAGAAAAACCTGCGTCCAATCACAATGAGAGAAAAGCATGAATTAACATCTCCATGTGTTTAGTTTGAGAGGTTAAAGAAACATTAAATAATCCTGCAGCTATAATACAAAACGTGATATTATAGATGTTATTATACACAACTTCACTTCTCATGAAGCCAAACATTAAACCACACATAGGGACAAGTTTGTGAATTGGGTAAAAGATGGATTTATCCAGACTGTTGTCTGAGAGCTGTCTCAGGAGGAGGAGGAGGAGGAGGAGGAGGAGGGTGTGTGTGTGTGTGTGTGTGTGTGTGTGTGTGTGTGTGTGTGTGTGGGGGGGGGGGGGCTGGGGGTGGGTTGTCTGGTGTTTCAGTGAGTCCTCTGTTCACCTCGGAGGAGGGGGGGGGGGGGGTCTCTCTCTTGTCGGTCACAATAGGAGGAAACAGACCCGTGGCATTCCACAGGCAGCACAGACACATCGCCTGGAGGTTTCTGGGGCAACCCTCGACCTCACAGCGGCTCCACTGCAGCCGCCGCTAGAATCAACCACCTTTACATTTGGGTTTGATGCAACCGAGTTCAACCAGACATGAGGGCCAACGTCAGCCAGGCTAATAAGTTTCATATTTATGTTTGCAGATATGAAAACTTTTGTTTTACTGAATAAACAAGGCAGAAACGATGTGTAATTTTGTTTTCTTGATAACGACTTGATTTTATGCTGCTTTCAGACATGAACTGAACCACAGACATGTTCCTGACGTGTTCCTCACATGTTCCTCACATGTTCTGCAGGTTCTGTGTGTGAGAACAAATGTCTGAGTCAGTGTCTCTGGATCTTCTCCTGCAGCCTCCTGGTAAAGTGTCTGTAAAACACTGATCTTTCCACAGCAGAGTTTATACGTCATGTCCGGCCTCCTGCTGCTCTACAGGCTCCGCCCCTCGCCTGGATGTTCCCACATGTTCCTGTTGGTGTGAACGAGTCGGACCCGACAACCTGCTGCTGCTGCTTCACAGACACTAACTACAGGAAATGTTTTCAGTTCAAGTCTGAAAACAGCTTTAGGCCAATATATCCGTATGGTTCTGGGCTCTAGTCGTCATCAAGCTACCTGTTCTCAGAGTGCCGGGGCTCCGTCGGCCATCGCAGGCCCTTTGAGCTCTGAGGCTGTGAAGCTCAAGTGGCTATTGAATGACTGGCGGTGAAATGGAGGCCGGGCCGCTGCTGCCAGCTGGTCCTTCGCTGAGAGGGAAACCGGCGAGTTGAGGTCAGCGACTCCCCTCCGCCCGGCGATTAGAGGACAGGATTTAGCGGGTGAGAGGAGAGAGGAATCAAATAATGGGATGCGGACACCCAGCCAGCCAACCAGCCGGCCCTTTTTTTCTCTGGGATCAGCGTTTGGCAGAAAGCTCCCCGTCCTCCAGAGCTAAATTTAGAGCAGAGCTGAGGGGATCTTCTCTGGGCCCCTTTCATTATTCATCAGCTGAAAAAGGAGCCAGTTCGGCAGCGAGTGGCTGCTCAGTGTTTGTGCATCTGCAGCCACGAAGCACCGGAGGCAGCAGAGGAGAGTCTCACTGTGACGCTGCTGCTCGTTGTCTCGAAGGATCGAATCAATCCTTGTGTGAGAATTGAATTTTAAAACTGTCATTTACTATGTTGTAATTCATTATCAGCCTGGGGGGGTGGGGGGGGAATCACAGGAGTTATAGTTGTCAACAAACACATCAGGAAACATTTATATTTGCTTATAACTCCAATTAAATTAAATCTTAGACCATTTATTTCATGTTTAAATGAAACTTGAAAGACACCATCTTTGAGAAGCATTTATTTAACGTCTAATTTTATTCTTTAGTTTGGTCCATGTCCCATCTGCTAACATGGAGGAGGAGGGTTTTGTGACATATGCTGCAGCCAGACACCAGGGGGCGATGGAGAAACTTTGGCTTCACTTAAGGGAGACGGTTAAAGGTGGAAACCTTCACACGTGCACAACACACACACACACACACACAATAAAACTTCCAAACCTGTTAGAAGTTTTATTTTCTCTTTCAATGTAGTTTTTTTAAATACAAATAATAAATCAGCCCTGTTGAGAAGTTAAGAGATTAAAATAATAAACGTCAGCCTGAACCGTCACCTGATTGATTGATTATCATCCATCTAGTGAAAACTTGTCAGCGAGGATTGTTTAATCTTCTCTGTGGCTCCAGATCAAATACCTTCTGGCTGCTGGTTGGTATGTTCTGTGTTTCAGTCCAGAGGTTTAATGTCACATGACGCTCTGCGTTGGTTTTTAAGAAGCTTATTCTGAGACTAAAAACTCTGCCAGAGAAAAAAAAAAACCTGAATTCTTTGATGTTTTGGCATCAAAGTGGTCGAAAACTGATTGTGGGATATTAATTCTGGTTTTCACGTCGGCCTTTTGAACCCCCCCCCCCCACCCCCCCCCCCCCCCCCCCCCCCCCCCCCCCCCCCCCCTCCCCCCACCGACATGAGCCGAAACAGAGTGCGCACACACGCACAGACACACACCTACACAGGTTCTACACACGGAGGTAAACAGCTCCTGCTCTAATGCAAACTGACAAAGTGTGCGGCGGAGAGCAAACACACAGGGAGTTGAGCTGCATAGCTGAGTGTTGAGTCAGAGAAATGCTCGTTCAGAGCAGCATATAAATTCCTCCGCTGGAGTAATGAGGCTTCGGACAGTTAACAGCCGCTCAAAGTCCAACAGCAAAACTATCACATGCTCAAATAATAATCAATAAAGCTAAAAAAGAAGAGCATTTATCATTTTGAATAAACTACAGCAGAGGTTCGCCTCAGTTTGTCTTTGTCATGACGACGGCGTGTAATCTGACAGATAACATTCCTTTCACCTGATGATTCAACGCGCCGCTGAAGGGCGGAGGGATGATATTACTCTGAGGAATTTACAAGAGGCCGGATTTCTTTCTCTGGAGACAGAGCGTCATTCTGCAGGAACGTTTAATTAGAAGAGAGGATAAATTGAATAATAGAAATGTTTCTCCCGGCTCTACGTTTGCATTTTTTCTTCATAATTCATAAAAAAAGAATCATTAATATCTCTACAATCTTTACGATCTAAGCTAAAATGTTGTTCGTCAATAAACCATAATAAGTAAAGTACTGAGATTGTGTCATAAATTGATAAAATACAAAACTTTGACCTGTTTTCTCATCAGATTTTTCTAAATAAACACAAAAACATATTGAACCAAAAGATTAGAAACTTAATATTTATTAACTCTCCAGAGGTTATTTGAACTATGAACCTTGTTTCGTTTTCAGATGTTTCTCTCTGCTCCTCTCTCACGTGACCACTCGTTATCAACTGGTTTTTCATCGCACATAACGAGACGTGATCGCAAGCGTACGACACAAAGAGCTAGAGGTTAAGTGTGAGTTTATGATTCACAATCTAAACTTCCTGATAATCTAAATAAAGGGTTGTTATCTTCTGTAAAGTTTTCAGAGAAGTAAACAGGTCGACTCAAAACAGAAGAGATGAAATCAGATTGAACCTGGACGTCCTGTACAGCAGCAGGTACTTCAGCTATTCAAACACAGAACATTGGATACGTGCGACTGTTCCTCTGACGGCCCCGGGCAGGAAAACGAACACACACACACACACACACACACACACACACACACACACACACACACACACACACACACACACACACACACACACACACACACACACACACACACACACACACACACACACACACACACACACACACACACACACACACAAAGCTATCAGTGTCAAAATAAAGCTGGCCGTCTTTCTTCATTCCGAACAGTCCGACAATAATGGGAGATTTTTCACATGACTGCAGCAGTGGATTCAAAGCTGACGGCTCCATGAATCTTTTTCTTTCTTCTCTTTAACACAGAACTTTTCTGTCGTACACGATCAAATCCAAGCGTCAGTGGTTCTGAACCCACTGACAACAATAAAAGTAAAATGCATGTTTTTTGAGGCCCAACAGGAGGAATTGATTTTGCTGACACGTTAATCCCAAACAAACTGAATCACTTGAAATATCAGCCGTGAGGAAACGAAGGAGCAAACGATGAAGCGTCATCGGCAAAGAACTTAAAGTAAGAGAAATATAGTTTCTTCATCTGCGTGGTCACTAGAGGTTTGGACATGTCTCGATTCTTAGATGCATCGCGATGCGGACGTGGACGATTCTGCATCGATGCAAAGACAGAACATAATCGATTCGTGTTGTCTGCCACGTTCATTGTTTTAGCTGCTTTCCACCGCTGAATAATTCTAACACCGCTGCTTCAGGACAGACGCTCATTAAAGGTCCGGTCGTCCTGTGTCTCTGTCGGAGTCGGTTTCCTCCTCACCCCCCCCCTGACCTGCGCTCACTTTACACTTTTACAATAAACAGGACACGTACAGGACTGACATTTACGTTGTGTTTGTTTGATTCTCTACAGTTTATGAGACACATGTTTAAACCTGCTACACAACACGAGACGTGACACAGTCAGGACATCAGGGTTAAAGTGAGCGGAACGATCAGGAGTCATGATCCGACATCATCGATTAATAACTAATACATGTGATTATCAGTTTGTGTGTGAGGAGGGACAGAGACAAGCAGACACACGCAGACAGAAGAAAAAAGATTATGACTCAACGCTGTGTTTTAACTTCATTGTTGGAGAAGAAGCGACTTCCTGTTTATCCAGGAACATAAATATGAATTCATCAGGTTTTTATAAAGATCACTTCTACATGTTAGTGATTAGAAAGCATCAGAGGAGCAGAGTCACTTGTTGACCTGCGGAGTAATGAGCCTCAGTGCAGTGGCGATGAAAAAGCAGGCGTGTGCAGTAATATTGAAAATTGTGGATGTGAGACATTGAGAAGCATCGAGAATCGTTGACTTCTGAATCGTTATGGAACCGAATGGTGAGGCTAGTGGAGATGCACACCTCTAGTGGTCCAAACAAGTAGGACTGACTTTGACGATTGGAAACATTTAAATAATCTGAACCATGATGTGAAATGTTTGAATCTGTAACATGTGAAGAAGACAAACACATGATTGGTCTCTGGCTCAAATGTAGCTGAGGTGGATGTGTTCAACCCCCCGTAGATGTTCTGCTGCCAACAGGTGGCACTGTGACGACACTGAACACTTGAGAATACTCCAACCTGCATGATGACGAGTGGCTCTTCTGACACGCCCCCTCAGATAAAACGAGAGCAGAAACCGTCATTTCCTACTCGCTCTGGAAGCAGCTGACCAATCACAACAGAGCGGACCAGCCGACCAATCAGAGCAGACCGGGCTTTATCAGGAGGGGGGGGGTCTTAAAGAGACAGGAGCTAAAACGTAGTGTTAGAGACAGAGGCTGAAGAGAGGAGCTGCAGCGATCGACAGAATGAGGAGAAAGATGTTTCCTGAACATTAGAGCATGAAAACATTTTACAGTAATAACACTAATTAAAATAAACCACCTGAATACGAGCAGAATGACTTCTCTCATTCCAGGTGTAAACGGCGTAAGAGAAAACCGTCGCTCGCTTCTACACTTCCTCTGAATTGTTGTTTCTTTACTAGAACAAATACAATTCAAAACACAAAAGGGTTAAATTAAAATAAACAATCTGTAGACTTTACTGTTCACTTTTGAATTACAGCATCATTTGTTCATTCGGGAATGAAAACCCCTGGTTTACAGACTCTGCTTGTGTCAGTGCGTGTTCCTGCCTCAGTCTTTCTGCCGTTGTTGGTTACGTATTTTAAAAACTACACTGCAGCTGTGCCTCTGTTCAGATGCTGGTTAACAGTTTGCAGGGCCTCATGCTGCACTTCGACCTCGTGCACCTTGGCAGGCGGTGAAAGGGATTTCAGATGAATCGGGCCTTTGGCTGCAGAGTGTGTGCGCCGCTCGGTCCTTCACGTCGTGTGTGTTTCAGGAATGTGTTGTGTGTTTGTTTGGAAAGGTTTTCTCCCTTCGAGTGTTAAACAACACGAGGAATTTAACTAAGAGGAGAAAGTCTTAATTCCACTCGCCATCTTTTAGACCTGTGTGAGAACGGAAAGCCAAAAGGTCCGTCGCATCACGAGCCAAATTACAGGCTGAGGGTCACATGATCAATCAGGATACAGGACATTTTGTGGCAGAGAACTGACAATTCCAGCGAGGAGCCGATTTAGTCAGATTAAATACCTGACGTTCAAATATATGCAAACCATCCAACCATTTGCATCTCAGATACTAATCACTTCCTGTTGTCAATGTCAGTGAGTTATTCTGACAGTTGCATAACAAGTCCATAGAACTGATGTGACAGCGCTGGAAACCTGCATCGAGAAGCTGTCGCTGCGGAGACGAGGAAACGATCCAAACCGCAGCTTCAGTTCACAGAGAGAGATGAGAACAGCAGCAAACACCAGCAACTTAGTGAAACACCTTTTTAAACGTGGGCTTCAACTGTAGGAATGAAAAGCATCTGACACCTGAGTGCAATGTCCATTATCAAGCGTTAAAATCCTGTGATCCACATCTGAAGAAGCAGCAGGAGATTGTCCAGGTCAGACTCGTTCACTGTGAATTCAATCTTATCTCTTGTCTTCTTATCTATTCTTCTTTAATTTGATGAACACAAAACCAAAGTGGATGCAACGGCAGGTTTTCTATATTTAAGTAGAGAAGAAAAAGATAAAACTCTCAACAAAAATAAAAAACTTGAAAACATGAAACAAAATCCTTTTACTAAACTGAAAAATAAACCCAAAGCTAAAATAATTATGATTTTATTCTGTTTGTGTTAAGATATTTGACGTTTGTCGCCAAATTAAGACAAAAAAAACCCTTTTATTAAGGATTAAAGCTGATTCTGTTCGTCTTCTGTGCAACTTCATGTAAAACACAGTGACAAAGAAAAGCTAAGTCAATGAGAAAAGAGACCGTTACTGACTCACAGGAGAGAAAAAACAAGCCCTGAGCCTCTGAATTCCAGACATAAGCCATTAAAAGGATTTGGTGTCAAAGTCCGAGGGGTCTTAAGTAACTGGTGAAGATGAAAAACGAGTCTCTGTGAAAATCTGGCCTCCCCATTAACACGGTGTTTTGGTACAAGTGGGTCTGTGTTGAGCAGCGCCGCATGCTTGGTACTCTAAGCCTATTACACTGATGTATTTCTATAAGAGGGGGGGGGGGTGTAAAAAAAGAGGTAACTCACACCTCCAGACCTGAATTCAAATTAGAGGAACGAAGATGAGCAGGACGTACCTGCAGCTAAAGAAGAGAGTAAATCCAGTTTTCAGGTTCCATCTCCACCTGAACATGTATTTGTGTCTTTAATTAGAAACGGTTTCTTCTCGTGTTCAGTTACACGAGGCATCTATTGCACTTGTGTCCGTCCTGTGAGACGAATCCTCACATGGGACTTTTTTAAATCTTTGTTTGAGTGAGTTGAAAAAGTAAAGCTTAATTGTTCTGACAATCAAGAGGCGTCTTTCCCAAAAGGTTCCTCAGACGTGGTCCAGACCAACGGACCAAAATCTAGTCCGACCAGAAGAGGAGTTCTGGGTCTGGATCAAACTGAACATGGTTCTGTTCCAGAGTGAAAACACTTGTTTGGAGAGTTTGGACTTTTGGACCAATCACAGGAAGTAGAGACAGAATTAAACAGTACAAGAAGAAGAAGAAGAAGAAGAAGAAGAAGAAGAAGCTGCAGTCTTCACCTCTGATGATATAATGTCTGAACCACGAGGACGTTCATTTTCCTGGTCGTTACACTATATATATAATTTTACAGATATTCAAATGAAGACAATTTTTTTCCATGCTCTTAGTTCAAAGACGTAAATTAACACAAAAGCCAAATTGACAACAGCTCAACACAACACACACGCGGTCTACTAACCAATCAGAGTCAAGTATAGGTAGACGCAGCCCACGTAGGTGACGTAAAACAAAAGTTATCATATCGTCAAACATAGACACTGAAATGATCGATTTTATAAGCGAACTGATAAATCAATCTGCCTCTGACTCGTTATAACACAAGGAAACTTCTTCATTTGTCCGACTAATTCTCCAAATCTCACAGATATTCAAGTCTTTAAATCTTTACATTTAAGAAACCAGATGCAGCTGAGGCACCTGTAGCTTCTTCATCAGGAACGTACAGACGGGACTTTGAATGGGACGAGACACAGCGTTGCTCTAGTTATGATGCAGAGTGTGAGACCAGCTGCATGAAGCACAGGTTTAGTGATGAAGAGCGATGAAGAGCTGAGTCGTGATGAGAGCAGAGGCAGAAAACTCTCCTGCACAAATTCCTCTTATTTGACCTTGAAGCCGAGTCTTTGTCCTTTTGGTGAATTTACTGAATACGTCAGTGAGATCTCGGGGGGGAGGGCGGACGGACAAGACGTTCCCTCTCAGTGTGCGCTCGGCTCATAAGTGATGTCTCATTAGCCTTGAAAGGGGAGAAGGGCTCCTCTGTTTAATTCAATGGAGGAACAACCTGTTCAAAATCATTAGGAAAAAAACTAATGGTGACCGAACGACAGGAGTCAGTGATTTGAAAACCAGAGGAGAAACAAGACTTCTCTTCAATGTGGGGATTTACTTATATAAACTAAAGAGTCTGAGTAAAGACTAAAAACAACTCGTCTCCAACTTCCTCTTGTACAAAAACTACAATATTTCAAATACAATCACTTGAGTCAGTGAAGAAGTGATCGAGGAGTGAAGCCGTGGAATCAAGCTCCCACTGATTCACCCGATCCACCAATCACGTGTCAGCTCGGGCAGACGATAGCCGATTGGCTCCAGAACTGACCTGAGCCAGGACATACGACAATAACGATCACCCCTTCGTACAGCTAGCATACAGCCGCTTGTTATGCAAGTTATTCACGTAAAATGCACTGGTATCGGCGTTTGGTATCTGCCGATACACAAAGTCATGCTATCGGAATCTGTACAGGGAAGGGACAAATGGTATCGGTACTTGTTTCGGCCGATACTCACACTCCAGATAACGGAATCGGTATCAAGAAGGGAAAAATGGTATCGGTACTCGTATCGTACAGTTTGCAAAGTCCAGATATCGTAATGAATATTGGGAAGGGATAAACAGGCTTGGTATTCAGTATCGGTAAGGGACACATGGTATCGCTACTCAGTATCGGCCACTACGTGAAATCCAGGTATAGGAACTGGAAATTGGAAGTAATATATTTGTATCAGCACATCTCTACGGTAACGAGCGGTTAAAACGATTAATGTAGATAAATCAGTGAGTGTTGTGACGATGAACCAAATATGAATATGATGTCATCACTACAGTCTCCATAGTGATGGTGTGCAGGGGTCACGTGTGTGTTCAAGGTGACCTGCGGGAGGTCAAAGGTCACGCTACCTGTCTCTGGGGTCGATCCAGCTCGTGCACTGGTTGATGTGGTCGATGTAATAGACTTTTCCATCGAAGTCTCTGGCCTCCTCCCAACCCTCAGGTAGTGGCAACTCCTTCCTGGGCATGTCAGGCGAGTCTCCATGTAATGAACCGCTCTGTGCTCAGAATCCTACCAGCGAGAAACCATCACCTTCATCTTCCTCTTCATCGGCGCCTCCTCCCGAAGCTCCAGGTCTGCGCGAGGAAGGAACGACGACCCGTGATAATCCGGAGAATGTCCCACAGGAGGAAGAAGTTCCCGGCTTCACTGCGGCTTCGACTCGCTCCTGGAACCCGCTCGAGGTGTTTCTGTCTCCGCAGCTTTGCGCATGTTTCTGCAACTTTTCTCCAAAACCGGGAGGGAAACTTTTCCTCTGCGGGAGATTATCCACGGTCCACGGAGCACGGCCGGTGCCGCCGCCGCCGCTGCTGCTCCGTGAGTCGGCTTCAGCACTCAAACTTCCCCGCGTCCTTTTAAAAAGTCCTCGGAGCTGCGGTGGAACCCCGCGGGATGTGCGGTACAGCTCGCGGTGTGTTTCCAGACAGCTCCCCGTCTACAGCAGCTCGCAGCCCGGGCTCGCTCCTCCGTCCTCCTGCCTACAGGCCACCATGTTTAGCAGCGGTAACCGATGCTAGCCGCCAGCCGCGGGGCAACGAACAGCGCCGATCCCCGCCGAACACACGGAGGCTCCGGGCCGATCCTCTGCCGCTAAAATCCGCTAAAGTCTGCGGGGAAGTCGCGTGAGAAGTTGCTCGGTGAACCGTGGAGAAGTACCCGGGGAGGAGGGACGCGGAGCGGCGATGAAGTCTTCACGGTCCCGATCACTTCGGCCGGTCCACCGTCAATCACGTCAGCCACCGCAACACGCTTCCGCCTGGCTTTTCACAATAAAACGTTTGTTGACAACTTCACAGTTGGACTTCCGGTCAGAATAAAACCCCAAATTAAATCCGGTTTTAATGTCAAACAGGTTTAAACACACAAGGACTTTCCTGTGCTGTACTTCTGCAAGTATTCGTGTTAAACATGTTAACATGTATAAAAAGAGGGAAACAAAACTTCAATATATAAAAAACTATAAGCACCAGGGCAGGGGTTCTGCAATATGTTGTAAGTAATAGTTATAAATACACATTATACCTAAAAGTCTTTTAATTATACCATGAATAATACCAACAAAATCAATTAATATATATGATTTTAAGACTGGTACAGTATTTGATTATACAACCTTTATTTAGAAATCATTGAGGGGTGACCTCAGGTGTTTTGTTTCTTTTCTTCTTATGTGTTTATTCAATTCAATTCGATTTTATTTGAATGGCGCCAAATCATAATATACATTATTATCTCAAGGCTCTTTACATAGAAGGTCGAGACCTTTAACATTATAGAGAAAGCTCTGAAGACTGTGGAGAGAAAAAACTCTGATCAACAGACTCAATGTGGACGACATCTGTCTCAACCAGTTGGGTTGAGCAAAGAAAAATGGGGAAGAGAGGAGATGGAAGAGGGAGAGAGGAGAGAGGAGAGAGGAGAGAGGAGAGGGAAGAGGGAGAGAGGAGAGAGGAGAGAGGAGAGGGAAGAGGGAGAGAGGAGAGAGGAGAGGGAGAGAGGAGAGAGGATAGAGGAGAGGGAAGAGGGAGAGAGGAGAGAGGAGAGGGGAGAGAGGAGAGAGGAGAGAGGAGAGGGAAGAGGGAGAGAGGAGATGGAAGAGGGAGAGAGGAGAGAGGAGAGAGGAGAGGAGAGAAAGGAGAGAGGAGAGAGGAGAGAGGAGAGGGAAGAGGGAGAGAGGAGAGAGGAGAGGGAATAGGGAAGAGGGAGAGAGGAGAGAGGAGAGGGAAGAGGGAGAGAGGAGAGGGAAGAGGGAGAGAGGAGAGAGGATAGAGGAGAGGGAAGAGGGAGAGAGGAGAGAGGAGAGAGGAGAGGGGAGAGAGGAGAGAGGAGAGGGAAGAGGGAAGAGGGAGAGAGGAGAGAGGAGAGAAAGGAGAGAGGAGAGAGGAGAGGGAAGAGGGAGAGAGGAGATGGAAGAGGGAGAGAGGAGAGAGGAGAGAGGAGAGGGAAGAGGGAGAGAGGAGAGAGGAGAGGGGAGAGAGGAGAGGGAGAGAGGAGAGGAGAGAAAGGAGAGAGGAGAGAGGAGAGAGGAGAGAGGAGAGGTGAGGGAGAGGGAAGAGGGAGAGAGGAGAGAGGAGAGGGGAGAGAGGAGAGAGGAGAGAGGAGAGAGGAGAGGGAATAGGGAATAGGGAAGAGGGAAGAGAAGAGGGAGAGAGGAGAGAGGAGAGAGGAGAGAGGAGAGGGAATAGGGAATAGGGAAGAGGGAAGAGGGAAGAGAGGAGAGAGGAGAGGGAAGAGGGAGAGAGGAGAGGGAAGAGGGAGAGAGGAGAGAGGAGAGAGGAGAGGGAAGAGGGAGAGAGGAGAGAGGAGAGGGGAGAGAGAAGAGGGAGAGAGGAGAGAGGAGAGAAAGGAGAGGAGAGAAAGGAGAGAGGAGAGAGGAGAGGAGAGAAAGGAGAGAGGAGAGAGGAGAGGGAAGAGGGAGAGAGGAGAGGGGAGAGAGGAGAGAGGAGAGAGGAGAGGGAAGAGGGAGAGAGGAGAGAGGAGAGAGGAGAGAGGAGAGGGAAGAGGGAGAGAGGAGAGAGGAGAGGGGAGAGAGGAGAGGGAAGAGGGAGAGAGGAGAGAGGAGAGGGAATAGGGAATAGGGAATAGGGAATAAGGAAGAGGGAAGAGGGGAGAGAGGAGAGAGGAGAGAGGAGAGGGAAGAGGGAGAGAGGAGAGGTGAGGTGAGGGAGAGGGAAGAGGGAGAGAGGAGAGAGGAGAGGGAAGATGGAAGAGGGAGAGAGGAGAGAGGAGAGAGGAGAGGGGAGAGAGGAGAGAGGAGAGGGGAGAGAGGAGAGGGGAGAGAGGAGAGAGGAGAGGGGAGAGGGGAGAGAGGAGAGAGGAGAGGGGAGAGGGGAGAGAGGAGAGGGGAGAGAGGAGGGAGGAGAGGGGAGAGAGGAGAGAGGAGAGAGGAGAGGGAGAGAGGAGAGAGGAGAGGAGAGGGGAGAGGGGAGAGGGAAGAGGGAGAGAGGAGAGAGGAGAGGGAATAGGGAAGAGGGAAGAGGGAGAGAGGAGAGAGGAGAGGGAAGAGGGAGAGAGGAGAGAGGAGAGGTGAGGTGAGGGAGAGGGAAGAGGGAGAGAGGAGAGAGGAGAGAGGAGAGGGAATAGGGAATAGGGAAGAGGGAAGAGGGAAGAGGGAGAGAGGAGAGGGGAGAGAGGAGAGAGGAGAGGGAAGAGGGAGAGAGGAGAGAGGAGAGGTGAGGTGAGGGAGAGGGAAGAGGGAGAGAGGAGAGAGGAGAGAGGAGAGGGGAGAGAGGAGAGGGAAGAGGGAGAGAGGAGAGAGGAGAGGTGAGGTGAGGGAGAGGGAAGAGGGAGAGAGGAGAGGAGAGGGGAGAGAGGAGAGAGGAGAGAGGAGAGGGAAGAGAGGAGAGAGGAGAGAGGAGAGGGAAGAGGGAGAGAGGAGAGAGGAGAGAGGAGAGGGAAGAGGGAGAGAGGAGAGGGAAGAGGGAGAGAGGAGAGAGGAGAGGGAAGAGGGAGAGAGGAGAGAGGAGAGGGAAGAGGGAAGAGGGAAGAGGGAGAGAGGAGAGGGAAGAGGGAGAGCGGAGAGGGGAGAGAGGAGAGAGGAGAGGGGAGAGAGGAGAGAGGAGAGGGAATAGGGAAGAGGGAGAGAGGAGAGAGGAGAGGGAAGAGGGAAGAGGGGAGAGAGGAGAGAGGAGAGAGGAGAGGGAAGAGGGAGAGAGGAGAGGGAATAGGGAAGAGGGAAGAGGGAGAGAGGAGAGAGGAGAGAGGAGAGGGAAGAGGGAGAGAGAGGAGAGGTGAGGAAGAGGGAAGAGGGAGAGAGGAGAGAGGAGAGGGGAGAGAGGAGAGAGGAGAGAGGAGAGGGAAGAGGGAGAGAGGAGAGGGAATAGGGAAGAGGGAAGAGGGAGAGAGGAGAGAGGAGAGGGAAGAGGGAGAGAGGAGAGGTGAGGAAGAGGGAAGAGGGAAGAGGGATATAGGAGAGAGGGAATAGAGGGAAGTTATGCTGTGTTGTCTCGTCATGGACACACTGAGACAAATTCCAACTAACTGAGTTATGTGGCAATAAAGTATTATATCCATTTAAATTACACAGATAAAGAAATAGGAGAAAAGGTCCACAACAAAAACAAAACATGTCATGATTGACAGAGTCATGTTTGAGAGCCGATACTGACTGAGTAGAGTACAGTACAGTATATTACATGAGAGTAAAGTATAGTATATTACAGTAGAGTATAGTAGAGTACAGTGCAGTATATTACATTAGAGTAAAGTACAGTATATTACAGTAGAGTACAGTATAGTACAGTACAGTATATTACATTAGAGTACAGTATAGTATATTACAGTAGAGTATAGTAGAGTACAGTACAGTATATTACATTAGAGTAAAGTATAGTATATTACAGTAGAGTATAGTAGAGTACAGTACAGTATATTACATTAGAGTAAAGTATAGTATATTACAGTAGAGTATAGTAGAGTACAGTGCAGTATATTACATTAGAGTAAAGTAGAGTACAGTACAGTAGAGTTCAAAGATCTCCACAGTTTCCTGTAATAGGAAACATTAAGCTCACAGCGGCCTCTGGTGGTCAATGTGTTAAAGTTCTGCTGGTTCTGTAACAGGTTGAATTCTAATGATGATTCTTTGTCACGTTTATTTAAATATTCTCTGATACAGTAAGAATCTCTAACTCGTGAAAAACATGGTGATTAAATGATGACATCACAAAATAAATGACTCGTTACACAAAGTTTGAATTACATGTCAGTGCAGTTTCACACTGACGCCATCATGTGCAGCGCTGTCACTGCGCACAGACTGATCTGTTCAGGTCAAAAACAAAAACTCTTGTTTCGCTTCAGATCGTATAAATCTCTCATCTGCACAGCTCCATATATTAATATTAGTGCAGGGTCATAGCGCCACCTACTGATCAGTGTGAAAATTAAGTTGTTGTAACATTGTCCAATTGACACAAAATTGCTCACGCTACATCAGAGCCCCTACTTGAACAGATCTATTAGTCTGTATGTAATAATACTGATGGCGCCACCTACTGGCAACAGGAAATAAGCTTTGTTTTACAACTATCATTCAAATTACATAAAACGTTCACAGTGTGATGTGCAATTGATAGCGTGGACCGTAATGAGCAATTAGCAGGCAAGGATCGACGTCACGTGACGGATGCAGGAAGTGAAGCGTTTGTCCTTGCCGCAGTGCGCAAAACACATGCAACGTGGAGACGTGCGTTTGGTCATTGATCGCTCTCTCCACTAACTGCAACAGGCTTCAACGTGCGTGTGCTCGGGCCCGTTCAGTGCTGCTTTGCAGCCGTATTTATTATTGTAACCCAAATGAATTGGCTTTTTGAGGGCTTCAACATGCTCCAATCATTACCAAAGTTTGCAGAAAATTAGAAAGTGATGAAAATCTACGTATTCTGGAGTAATTTTAAATGGGCGTGGCAAAATGGCTCAACAGCGCCCCCCGCGCCCCCTGGAACACGTTCACATTGACCGATCTTCACAAAAATCGAGGTGCACTTTGAAAAACGCAACAGGAAGCCCACCATTTTGCATTTAGTGGCCATTTTTCACATTTTTCACATTTTTACTTTGATGTACTTGTCCCAGGGCTTTCATCAGATCATTCATTCATTCAAATTGGGATGAGTGTCATCACAACAAGATGGAGATAAAAACTACCTCAAAGGTCGATTGTTCGTCACACGGTGTGACCGTGGCGTGGCGTCAAGGTTTGATTACACGCCATCAAAACACAAGGTTCTGTATCTCAGACATACATGGACCATGAATCCTTTGATGCTGAGCCGTCAACAAACAACTCCACTCCTGCATTATCAGCATCAAAGGATTCAACAACAAATTAAAGCCCTCAAATTCTCACCAAAGCATGTGCTCGGGCCAGTTATTATTATTTATTATTATAATATTTGCCAGTTATTCAGGCAAATGAATTGGCTTTTTGAGGGCTTTAATTTCTGTTGTTATTTGTATATTTTTAATAAACCTAGATCAATTCAAGTCAGTTTTTTTTTTGTCAAGATCCAAAGGGACACTGAGTTAACATCCTTTGTATATCTCTTTCTTTCTGTCTTGTGACCACTAGGTGGAGCAGACGCGCTGAAAATAAGTAACCTCAACAGATCAATTAAACTTTATTCAAATAGCATATTTCAAAGTAATCAAATGCAATTCAAATTGCTTTTCTTCCTTTTCTTCTTCTTCTTCTCGCTCCTGGCAAAATGACGAGGTCTGGGACCTCGGGTTCAGGGTCAGAGACGTCCACTTCTGGGTCTTGGACCTCGGGTTCAGGGTCTGGGACCTCGGGTCCAGGGTCTGGGACCTCGGGTTCAGGGTCACCGACGTCCACTTCAGGGTCTGGGACCTCGTTTTATTATTGTTATTATTATTATTATTATAAATAAGTCACATTGTATAAATATTACTGTAGCATGTTAAATTCAAAGGAAGATAACTCTCCACATTATAATACCTATTTATAACTACGTTTGGACACCAATAATCAACTTTTCTTATTCTGACATTATTTTGATCATCATGTTTAGATGTGTTGCTAATAGAATATCAACAAATCCACATTATGTTATGCCTCAAACATTCCCACCAGAATTTCAAAACGTTATTGTGAAATATATATAATGCTTGATGCAACAATTTTTCTTTTGAATTTTGCAAAAGCTATAAGTCTTACTCTTCCATTTTGTTTAATTTCTACATTGATTTAGAAAACAACAGCAAAATTAGATCTTTCAAACACATTCATGTCAGTGTAATTATAGATTTCTGTCTTTACAAAGTGAGAACTGAATATGTGTGATAAAGGAAGGTCAGTGTTTGATTGACAGCTGATCTCTGTGCGGAGCAGAAACGTCACCACGACGAACTTTGATCAACAAACATGGAGACAAAAGAAGTTCAAGATTTACACACAGAATCTAAATCACTGCTTTTAATGACTCGAGTCTATTTGAGTTTACACAACTCAACTGTGGCTCCAGAATAAACCCTAACTCCAGCATAGAGAGGCTGAGTGAATGTGGTCTGGACTCTGTGGAGGAGAGTCATGGTGTCAGAGACTCTGTAGAAGGACAGAACACCTGCACTGTGATCCAGGTACACTCCTACTCTGGAGGACACAGGACCTGACACTGGAGTGTCGATGCTGTTGTAACGAAAGATATAACTGTTTACATTACAATATAATGACCAAGATTTATCATTGAATCCAAATAAACATTCAAGTGAGCGTCCTGCTCTGCTGATATTCTTGTATGTGACTGCTACACTAACTCCTCCTCTCACCCCCACCTTCACCTCCACCTCCCAGTAACAACGTCCAGTCAGACTCTCTCTACTCAGGACCTGAGGCCAATAAGTGAATCTGTCTGGGTGATTAGAATAAGACTGTCCTTCTCTCATACATGTTACTTTTCTGTTTCCCTCAGATAATAACAGATATTTGTTTACTGTGTTTGGATCCAGTGTGATTTCCTGTGAATATCTTAAGAAGTCAGCTCTGGTCTCTGGCTCTGGTTGTGGCAGTAAAACATCCACTTGAGACACAATCTGTAAAATCTCTGTCTCTGTCTCACTCAGAATGTCCTGTAGTCGACCTCTGACCTGGGACACAGCTGCTGTCACGTCCTCAAAGTTCCTCAGAGGACGGATCCTGATACTGGATGAGTGTGTAGATTCACTGAGTGGTGACAGTGAGGGGTAGTTGTGTAGAAACTGGTTGTGATCCTCTGTGTCTGAGAGCTGCTTCAGTTCATGGTCTTTCCTCTTCAGCTCAGTGATCTCCTGCTCCAGTCTCTCCTGAAGCTCTCTGACTCGACTCACTTCAGTTTCCTGCTGGGATCTGATCTGCTGCTTCACATCAGAGCTTCTTTTCTCCAGCAGACGGATCAGCTCAGTGAAGATCTTCTCACTGTCCTCCACTGCTTTATTAGCAGAACCATTGACGGCCTCCTCCTCCTGTTGAAGCAGCTTCACATCTTTCTCTGTGTCCTGGACTCTCTGCTGGATTGTTTGTCTCCTCAGCCCGAGCTCTCTCTGCCTCTCAGTCCTTTCTGATGCAGCTGACACTGTGTCGTGGTCTTTATGTTCATCCACAGAGCAGAGATAACAGATACACTGCTGATCAGTGCGGCAGAACATCTTCATCACCTCATCGTGACGAGAGCAGATGTTCTCCTGGAGCTTCTCCGAGGGCTCCACCAGCTTGTGCTTCTTCAATGGAGCTGACTGAAGATGAGGCTGGAGGTGTTTTTCACAATAAGAGGCCAAACAATTCAAACAGGACTTGAGAGCTTTCAGTTTTCTCCCAGTGCAGACATCACAGGCCACATCTTCAGGTCCAGCATAGCAGTGATCAGCAGGAGCAGCTTGGAGTCCAGTCTTCTTCAGCTCCTCCACTAAATCAGCTAACATGGTGTTTTTCCCCAGGACAGGCCTCGGTGTGAAGGTCTGTCTACACTGAGGGCAGCTGTAGCTTCCTCTCTCCTCCTCTTTGTCCCAGTGGGTGTTAATACAGCTCATACAGTAGCTGTGTCCACAGCCAGTAGCCACCGGATCCTTCAGTAGATCCAGACAGATCGAACAGCAGAATCTTTCTCTGTCCCGTTGATTTTCTTGCTGCGCCATTTCAGCTGGTGCCAGAGACTGTAGAACAGTTTCACTTCCTCTGAACAGATACAGATCTCTGCTCCTCCCCCTCTCGTTCACTCCCTGCAGTGACTCATCTCCCACAGGTCACAGCTTGTTGTTCACTGGTTCTTACACTGACACACCTGTGAAGGGAGGAGACACAGACACATCCTGACTGGGAGGAGCTGGTTGTGTTTGAGGAAGAAGTTGTTGGTGTTTCAGGATTTACTGCATTTCACAGCGGCCTGTTCCCACCTGGTGTTAAGAGGAGATTCAGTGAGAGGCAGAGTGTGTTCTCCTTCATTCACAACACACAGTAACAATTAAAGTCAAATCAAATAGATGCATTTAATAATAATAAATCACATCTTTATTTATAATTATGATAATTATTATAACCATAATTACCATTATTTATATCTTCTATTACTCTCTCTCTCTCTCTCTCTCTCTCTCTCTCTCTCTCTATCTTCCTAAATTGTTATGATGTTTTTGAGAAAAGATTAATTAAATTGTTATTAATATTACATTCATATATGTATAATTGTCTTCGTTTCCAATATGTCATAACCTTGAAAGTTGGAAGAGGTTTCAATGTATATTTATATATTTAATATTTCAAGCAATTCTGCAGCTATATGATAAACTAGGACTACGTTGTAGCACTAACGGGCCGAGCTCACGCAACTTGGGACCTGTCGTGGTCGGTGGAGAGAGCGATCAGCGACCGGGCACACGGCTCCACGTTGCATGCGTTTTGCGCTCTGCGGGAAGGATAACGCTTCACTTCCTGCGTCCGTCACGCGACGTCGATCCTTGCCTGCTAATTGCTCATTACGGTCCACGCTATCAATTGCAGATCACACGGTGAAAATGTTTATGTAAATCGAATGATAGTTGTAAAACAAAGCTTACTTCCTGTTGCCAGTAGGTGGCGCCATCACTATTATTACGTACAGACTAATAGATCTGTTCAAGTAGGGGCTCTGATGTAGCGTGAGCAATTTTGTGTCAATTGGACAATCTTACAACAGCTTAATTTTCACACTGATCAGTAGGTGGCGCTATGACCCTGAGGAAATATTGACACATAGAGCTGTTCAGGCTTGGACTCTGATCATGTGACAGAAGTTTGGTGGTGATAGGACGATGCACACTGGAGTTATGACAACATCGTCTCCTTTGGCGAAGGATGATCCTTCGCCGCACCTCAATGTTTACACGGTTTGAGGAAATGTCACAATTCTGACCATGGTCCATTGACTTGACTGAGCGCTGTTGAGACATTTTGCCACGCCCATTTCAAATTACTCTAGAATACAATTACTTTTTGGGGTTTTGAATTTCCTGCAAACTTTGGTATGAATTTGAGCGTCTAGGCCTGAAAAAGCCCAAAAGGGAAATAAAATCCTACAAATACCACAGGGCCTCCCAGCGGGGGGGCTCGGCCCGAATGAGAATGAGAATACAGCTTAGACAAACAAGTCGTTCACACATGGTCACATGTTTTTCAGGTATAAAAACAAAAACGTAAAAAAAACTCATTATTATCAATATTATTAGCAATAGTATTAGCAAGTGTCTTCCTTATAATTTGATCAGAACTAATATCAAGGTTATTATTTGACTTATAAATAAAATGTCTTCACAGATACACCTGAAACATTCTGTGTCTCCTCTGTCAGCCATTTTGGATCTAATGATTTTGTTACAAGTTAGTATTCACGGTAACTATGGTAACTATTGATACATTGTTACTATGGGATGGAATTTCTGATTATTATAGACTATTGTCCATAAACAATATAAATAATATGGTGAAAAACACAAAATAAAAGCACAAGATGATCGATATTTATATTTCATTTAAAATGTTAATGAAAAGAAAATGATTACATTGTGTAACCTGGTTTCCTGGAAAGAACTAAAGTTGAAAACAAGACTAATGTGATTAATCGATTATCTAAAGACTCGCTGACTAATTTTCCTCTCAACCGGTTAATCGATTATTGGTCACGGTTGTTGACCCTGAGGTGGCGCGAGCCGCGTCTCCTCGGCGGTGCTGGAGTTTCCGAGCGGCAGTGAACGCCTCCTCTCCTGTGGAACAACAACACGCGGACTCGGTCTCAGGTGAAGCCGCAGCGGAGGCACCAGGAAGCGGCTGCGACACCCAGGTACTGCCGGTGAGACCGTCCCTCCGCTGCCCGGTAACCCTGCTCCCTGCCCGGGCACCTGCCTCCGCTCCGTCCCCTCCACACATGGTTCTCCTCCGGAACATCTCCATCGCCCTCACCGCCGCCGTGGCCGCGCTCGGGTCCGCGTTCTTCATCGCGCTCAACTACTTCTACAGGAGGAAGATATGGTCTCCTCACAGGGACTATACAGCCATCACTGAGGTGAGAGAACATAACTATACTATATATGATATTATCATATATTATTATATGATCAACTACTTCTAAAGGAGGAAGATATGGTCTCATCACAGGGACTATACAGCCATCACTGAGGTTAGAGAATATAACTATATTATATATTATATTATATTATATTATATAGTCTGACTATAGAACCATCACTTAGGTTTTATTTTATATTTTTTATTTTAATTTTAAACTTGGGCTGTCTGTTACTGCACGTGAATGAATGAATGAATGAATGAATGACTGCAGGATTCTGAAGAGCTGATGAAGATGATTAAGGTGATGAAGATGATTCTTGGTAAATGACTGACAGTGGCGGAGGAGGGGATGAAGATGGTTTTTGATTACTCATTAGATGAAGAAGTTATGATGATGATGAAGAATACGAGGAGAAAGCAGCTGCTGTTGTTAATGATGAATAACTAATGTGTGAATGATGTGATGATGAAGAGTAACACTGATCAGAGAGATGTAAATAATGAGGATGATGAAGAGTAAGAGGAGACTGCTGCTGCTGCTGCTGCTGTTGATGAATAACTCATTTATTATTGGTGTGATGAGGATGATGATGATGATGATGATGATGATGAATAAATCATTGCTTCCTAAGTGACTGTGAAGATGAAGATGATGAAGAACAAGAGGAGAATGCATCATTAGCAGCTGATGATATATATATAGTGTTGATGATGATGATGAATAAGGTGAACGTGATGATGAGGAGGATAGTGATGAGTTTGAGGATGAAGATTTGGAATGTGGGTCCTGGTCGAGTTCACACATGGTCGTCGACCGCTGATGGAAACTTTATTTTGTAGAGAAGGAATCGTGTGGCGTGAACAAGACGTGACAGAGCTCAGTGAATCCAGCAGAGGTCAGAGGTCAGAGGTCAACACACTTTCAGACAGACAGAACTAAGAGGATCCATTAAACGTTCAGTCCATTGATGGAAAATGTATCTGCAACTATGTTGATGATCAATTAATCAAAAGCAAAATGCTGAGCGTTGTCCGGTGCGTCTGATTTGCTGCTGCTCTTTGTAAGTTTATCAGTTTATTAGTGAAACCATGAGAATCTCTGATGTTCCATATAAAATAATCCATCATCACATGAGCTTCAGATGAAAGAATCAGACAAAGATGAGGATGGTGCGTCTGAAGGGAACAGGCGTGTGTTTCAGTCTGACATCAGCAGGTCGGGGGGGACACCACGTTGTCGTCTCACAGGAACAAAGAACCAGAGACTCAATAAAACGATTCTTCATCCCTGCAGACGGATCTTTAATGAAATCTATCTGCTCGTCTCTAATCTGGTTTCCTGGATTGAATCAGCGGCAGGCGCTAACAGGCTCAGGCGGATTTATCTCGGTGTGTCTGCGGAGGATAATGTTGTCGGAGTGTAAATGTTTTGATCCCGACAGGAAGCAAACGTGCAGCGTGATGTTCTGTGATCACGACTTCAGCTCCGAAAGACAAGGACGTGGACTAACAGCGTGTTTCTGTTCTCAGGGAGTTTTTAAATCAGTCAGTGAAACAGCAGAAGATTCACCTGACGAGACGGAACGTTCAGCTTCAGAGTCACAGTTCCTCAAAAGGAAACTTAAACTTAAACTTAAACTCAAACTCAGACGGCCACGAGGAAAATAATGTTACGCAGAGAAAAAGATCAACACCCACGAGTCCAATGTCCAGTCGAACATCTGTGACGTTTATTCTACCATTTCACCAAGAAACCACAGAATCCATATCTGTGAATAAAGATGGACGACGTGTCTCCACTTCCTCCAGAAATGAAGCCAAAGTATCTTGTGATGACATCATGTGGAGTCAGAGTCTGTGCAGTCGTGGTCGTGGAGCCGCTGCATCGAGGTCCACCACCACTTCCATGGCTAAAGATTCCTGCTCACGCTCTGAACGTTGTTTAAACGAATTGAAATTCACTAAATGAAGAAGAAGAAGAAGCAAAGAGAGAAAAATAATCTCAAAAAACTCCTAGGACACGAGTTCCCTTCTCTTCTTATTCTCATGAATTAAATACGTCTCTTATTCATCTCTGCAGTCGAGCTGGTTTTAACTCGTCTGTGTGATGAACCCTCGTGTTGCCGAGCATCTGCTTCGCCGTAGAGTCCTTGAGCAAGACGTTAAATCCCTGATCCAGCGGTGCAGAGGCAGCTGAGCTCGACTTTTCTCTCCCTCCCTGTGGAGCTGAAGAAAACTGTAGGAATCAATACAGCATCCCTGTTTCCTTATGAGAGATATGTGTGAACGGGCAGGAGTCAGAGTAAAATCTGATTAAAGACCAGAGCTCAGGTTTGATTTGAAAGAGAATAATCTGGGAGGAGAAGTTTCAGATTCACGTCTCCGGTGGGATCCTGGAGGCAGAAACCTCCAATCAGACGACTGGAGAGAGAGAAACTCTGCAAAGTCTGATAAAGCTACTCACCATAATAAAGGCAAAGCAGTTCGGCCTCTGCAGCAGCTTCAGCTCTGTCAGAGTTTTATCTCCCAGCGGCTGCATCAGCCTGAAATACACAGAGACCACGTTCACTGTATCTGCTGCTGCGCTAACTCAGCTCCACCCGTCGCTGATTACTGACAGAAACGTGTCAGACGAGATTGAATTCATCACCCAAACATCTCACATTCATCCTCTGAGCTCGTTCGGCCTCGATCACAGCGTCGCCCCGCTGTAGTTTCATCTGAGGAATCAAATTAGAGTCGATTCTGAAGCTATGATTGTAAATAATGAAGAGAAACTCGTCGTTCAGACTCAATCATGTGTCAGCAAAGCAGAGTTAAGTGAGAGATTTTTAATAGGGAAGCAAAATCTGTCTGGGCTCTAAAAGGGCTGATATGAATTGCTAAATAACCTCCAGGGAGCCGTAGCCCCGCGTCTCTGCACGCGGTGTGAATAAAGACCGACCTCGTGTGACTTGGAGGACTGACGTGTGCAGAGTCTCAGACGGACTGTGGCCTCCCGCCGTCTCACCGGTGAAGAGCAAGAGCTGAGGTTTGAATCCAGCTGCAAACAGACAGTCAGTTGTTTTCAGACCTGAACTGAAGCACAGACATGTTCCTCACATGTTCTGGAGCTTCTGTTTGAGAGAACAAATGTCTGAGTCAGGTGCTCCGGACACTTTCTGGAACTTTTCCCTCCAGCCGCCTGGTAAAATGTTTGAGTGACATCTCAGGATGAAGAAGAGGAGCCGTACACGTAGAAGACGAAGACGTCAACTTGGAAAGACGAGGAGGTTCCAGAGCTTTTGGTGATGAGGGCCGACGTCGGTGTGGATGAGCTGTGACTCTTTTTATTGACACTTTCCTGCTTTCATTTTCAAAAAGAGTCTTTCTACAGACACTCGTCGGCTCAGTGAAACATTAAGTTTTCTCCGTCTGTGCAGATTCTCTCAAATCCACAGTAATAAGAGCAGAGTTCTCATTTAGCTGCTCTGTGCTGTTTCACCTCCAGAGGTTTGCAGACGCTGATTCGTATTCCTGAACATTACGAAGTGTGTCTCAGTCTCAGGGTCAAAGTCCCAACAGTCCGACGCTCAGTGTGATTCATGGGGAGGATCCAGTCTGCAGGCGTGACAACAAAGGAGCTGATTCTGGCTGCTTGCTCAATTGCTTCAGTACAGAAGAGACTGCAACAAATGAGGATCTTCATTATTCATTAGTTCAGAATAAATAGAACCGTTTTCTCATCAGTGTCCCGGAGCCTGAAGGTTAAATCTCAAAATGACTCATTTGGTCTGAAGCAGAGACTCAGTCTCGTAAATGACACAGTGCAACGTTTTGACCTTTAATCATCAGCTTGATAAGAGTGAGTCTGATGTGTGAGTGTGAACAAGGAGAAAGTTTCCTCCTTCTCTCCCTGAACGTCTGTTCTCTGGTGAGTGGGTTCCATCTCCTGTGAGAAGAACTGACTGAGAGTCAGCTTCAACTGTCACAACCAGCTGCAGCTGAAGAGTGAAGCTGAACTGAGATCAGTTAAAAAGACTGAAGTTATTAGAAACCAGAGTTTATCTCCAATATTCAGCAGGAAACTTTAACTTTAACAGAGTTTGGTGGATTTGTTGCAGGTTCAAGCAGAATGAATCAACACGTGTGGCTGCAGGGGGCGCTGTTATATCATGTGCCTTTAAATAAAATAAATTCTGTGTTTAATTTTTGCCACACCTCGACATTTCTGACCGTCATCTCTGCTCCGCCTGCAGGAGGTGGAGGAGCGCGGGAAGCGTCAGGTCCTGGTCCTCGGTCTGGACGGAGCTGGGAAGAGCAGCATGCTGCAGGGTTTGACCCCCGGGCCGCCGGCGGCTAAGAGAGGCCGCTGCCGGCCCACCCGCGGCTTCAACTTCATGAGCCTCAATGCCCCCGCCTGTCGGCTGGACTTCCTGGAGAGTAAGAGCCCTTTTATCTCCCACAATCCAACAGTGCAGTCGAGGAGACATGTATGATTTATCGAATATGATTAAAGACAGAAAGGACGGAACGTTTACGCCTCTGTTCAGAAAAGTTTATATTTAAAGATGGAGGTCGCGTCTCCACTTCCTCCCACTAGCTAGAAATGAAGCCAAAATATCTCAGATACAAACGCTGCCATCTTATGATGATGACATCGTTTGGAGGTCGAATCTGAGCCGTGGTATCGAGGTTCCGCCCAAACATGTGCTCGACCAATCAGGAGTCAGTCTCAGCTGTCAATCATGAAAAATAACTAATTCAAACCAAACTGTTCAGAAACACTTGAACGAACATCAGTGAGATAAGAACTATGTAAATTCAACATTTTTTTAACGTGAACAGGTTTATGATCTACACTGCAGCCAGCCACCAGGGGGCGATCCAGACGATTTGGCTTCATTTCGGTGACGCGTCATGTCGTCCAGCTTTGTTTACGATCTATGATGCAGTTGTGTGTTTGTTGAAAAGGTTTGAAGACCTCTTGCAGAATAAGTTTGAAAGTGCAGATTGTTGGAAAATCACTGTAAAAGGCTCCAAACTGTATATTTTGGTGCCGACTGTGATGTTAATACACTTGTGACCAATCGTACGCTGCGGTGGGAGAACGTGGTCGAAAGCCGCCGCTCCCATCGCTGACCCCAAACCAAAATGAATCAATCTCGTCTGCTGAGGTTTTCCAATAAAATAAACCTACTATGTTGACTACAGACGGTAAGACTAGCTACAGATACACATTAGTGCACGTACAGTGTGTACAGTGTGTACAGTATGTACAGTATGTACAGTAAAACCAGCCGTGTTCAGTAATCTGTGTGTTTACTGAACAGGAGACGTTTGTTCCTGATGTTTCTTTCTAACAGGCAACACACATACTTCCAACTCAGGGAACATCTGCTGATGATCCACAGTGAACTCCTCATCACCTCTCAGAGAATGATCTCACAGATGAGACACAAAGTTGAATAATAACAAGTAACTGCACCACCGCCCGACTGGAAGAATCTCAGTCCACCGAGGAGTCTTCGATTCAAAAGAGACATATGAGGGTTTTTGTGAATGTAAAAGTTCTGTTTTGAGTTATATTTTCTGCACAGAGAAACAGAACTGGGCTCAACTACTTTCAGTGAGTCTTTAAAATCCATCTTCTCCGTCTGGTCGTTTAAATTATTTAGAACGTGGAACGACCCATTCAGGGTTCAAAGAAAAATGTTGGAATGATATTCAGGTTCAGTCACGTTGGCTATGTACGTGATTTATTACGCTGCATGTGCCTGAAATCGGGAATCAGGTTCGACGCAGATTGTCTGTCGGGCTCGTTACGACCTGAGCATTTGTTTATGCTTTGGCTCCTTCTGGTTTGTTAAGTGCCACAGGAAGCTGGACTTGACTTTCAAATTAGTTCTGCCCACAAAAAGTCGCAGAACCGAAAAGACTTCGTTGAAGATGCCAGTACGAATGCGTTGTTACGCCCCCTATTGACTCAGTTTAAAATCGCAGGGACAATGCAAATTAACATTTCTGTAACTGAGCCGGTTCAGCCATCTCGGGAATTTAAACTAAACGTTGTGTCTTCTCTTGTGTTCGGAATCTCGCTGCCAACATGAAGGTGAAGTCTGTGATTCCACCTGGTTGTTGATTTCGGTTGTTTTCTTCCATCTCTTCCCTGAAGGCTGCTCTGCTTCAGGGTCCAGATCGTGTCTGAGTCAGTGTGAAGGTTTCAACAGTGACACCAGATCTTATCTTACTCAGATCAAACAGTAGAGGCAGATCGCTGCGGTTTTATTTTTACAAATAAACTATAAATCCTCCAAATGATCTGCAAACCGCAGCTAAAAATAACATGACTGCCTTTGCCTCTGGTTCAGTCGAGGCGTTAAACTGCAGTCGGCCTCAGGATGAGTCTCTGGATGAATCCGCAGCAGCAGTGTCACGATCTGCTGCTGATTTATTCATGATCTGAAAACAGAAATCTGAGGAAGCCAGATCTGTTTTTCCTCCTGTGGGAAAGTGGGAGGAAAACACCCCCCCCCCCCTCTCGATCAGAAGACTTCAGAAGCGTTTGAGTCTTTGTCTCGGGGACGTTGATGCACAGACGAGTCCGGAGGAGAAATCCAGCTTTGAACTGCACATGAGAAGATGCAGATTAGATCAGAGAGGATCATTGGATCCTTCAACAGACTCAAACACATGAAATATAAGATCTACAAATGGGTGTGACACACAAACACTGAGCAGTTTGAACACAGGACACACACATCACAACCTGGAGACACAAAATGCTGCATTTAAGTGCTGCTGGAAAACTGGGACATCTGGATTTTAAGTTTAACTTCAAAGTGAGAAAGATGAACCTGTCCACCTCAGTTTACCTGGTGAAGCCCCGTCCACCAATCACAGCTCAAGAGACGGCGTGAGCAGCCACAGGGACGTCACGCGGGTCCTGTCAATGGAAACCTGCTCAGAAAACACAAACCAGTGAAGAACTTTAACTACACATCAGAAAACCAGTGGATTCAGCAGATTTTGGGGTCAAAGTCAAATGAAGTTGAACTTTGACAACAAAACCCAATAAAAACCAGCAGCTATGGTTTGTGTGGCTGCTCAGTAGAGCATCACAAAGTGGAGCATCACTAAGTAGAGCATCACTCAGTAGAGCATCACACAGTGGACCATCACTCAGTAGAGCATCACTCAGTAGAGCATCACTCAGTAGAGCATCACAAAGTGGAGCATCACTCAGTAGAGCATCATTCAGTAGAGCATCACACAGTGGAGCATCACTCAGTAGAGCATCACAAAGTGGAGCATCACTCAGTAGAGCATCACTCAGTAGAGCATCACTCAGTAGAGCATCACAAAGTGGAGCATCACTCAGTAGAGCATCATTCAGTAGAGCATCACACAGTGGAGCATCACTCAGTAGAGCATCACACAGTGGAGCATCACTCAGTAGAGCATCACTCAGTAGAGCATCACTCAGTGGAGCATCACTCAGTAGAGCATCACTCAGTGGAGCATCACTCAGTGGAGCATCACTCAGTGGAGCATCACTCAGTGGAGCATCACTCAGTAGAGCATCACTCTGTAGAGCATCACTCAGTGGACCATCACTCAGTAGAGCATCACTCAGTAGAGCATCACTCAGTGGAGCATCACTCAGTGGAGCATCACTCAGTGGAGCATCACACAGTGGAGCATCACTCAGTAGAGCATCACTCAGTAGAGCATCACTCAGTGGAGCATCACTCAGAAAGAGCATCACTCTGTAGAGCATCACTAAGTGGACCATCACTCAGTAGAGCATCACTCTGTAGAGCATCACTCAGTAGAGCATCACTCTGTAGAGCATCACTCAGTGGACCATCACTCAGTAGAGCATCACTCAGTAGAGCATCACTCTGTAGAGCATCACTCAGTAGAGCATCACTTTGTAGAGCATCACTCAGTAGAGCATCACTCAGTAGAGCATCACTCTGTAGAGCATCACTCTGTAGAGCATCACTTTGTAGAGCATCACTCAGTAGAGCATCACTCAGTAGAGCATCACTCAGTATAGCATCACTTTGTAGAGCATCATTCAGTAGAGCATCACTCAAGGGAGCATCATTCAGTAGAGCATCACTCAAGGGAGCATCAATCAGTAGAGCATCACTCAGTAGAGCATCAATCAGTAGAGCATCACTCAGTAGAGCATCACTCTGTAGAGCATCATTCAGTAGAGCATCACTCAGTGGAGCATCACTCAGTGGAGCATCACTCTGTAGAGCATCACTCAGTAGAGCATCACTCAGTGGAGCATCACTCAGTAGAGCATCATTCAGTAGAGCATCACTCTGTAGAGCATCATTCAGTAGAGCATCACTCTGTAGAGCATCACTCAGTGGAGCATCACTCAGTGGAGCATCACTCAGTAGAGCATCACTCTGTAGAGCATCACTCTGTAGAGCATCATTCAGTAGAGCATCATTCAGTAGAGCATCACTCAGTAGAGCATCACTCTGTAGAGCATCAATCAGTAGAGCATCAATCAGTAGAGCATCACTCAGTAGAGCATCACTCTGTAGAGCCTCACTCTGTAGAGCATCACTCAGTAGAGCATCATTCAGTAGAGCATCACTCAGTAGAGCCTCACTCAGTAGAGCATCACTCAGTAGAGCATCATTCAGTAGAGCATCACTCTGTAGAGCCTCACTCTGTAGAGCATCATTCAGTAGAGCATCACTCAGTAGAGCCTCACTCAGTGGAGCATCACTCAGTAGAGCATCACTCTGTAGAGCATCATTCAGTAGAGCATCACTCAGTAGAGCATCACTCTGTAGAGCCTCACTCAGTAGAGCCTCACTCAGTAGAGCATCACTCTGTAGAGCATCACTCTGTAGAGCATCATTCAGTAGAGCATCACTCAGTAGAGCATCACTCTGTAGAGCCTCACTCAGTAGAGCATCACTCTGTAGAGCATCACTCTGTAGAGCATCACTCTGTAGAGCATCACTCTGTAGAGCCTCACTCAGTAGAGCATCACTCTGTAGAGCATCACTCAGTGGAGCATCACTCTGTAGAGCATCACTCAGTAGAGCCTCACTCAGTGGAGCATCACTCTGTAGAGCATCACTCTGTAGAGCATCACTCTGTAGAGCCTCACTCTGTAGAGCATCACTCAGTAGAGCATCATTCAGTAGAGCATCACTCAGTAGAGCCTCACTCAGTAGAGCATCACTCAGTAGAGCATCATTCAGTAGAGCATCACTCTGTAGAGCCTCACTCTGTAGAGCATCATTCAGTAGAGCATCACTCAGTAGAGCCTCACTCAGTAGAGCATCACTCTGTAGAGCATCACTCTGTAGAGCATCACTCTGTAGAGCATCACTCAGTAGAGCATCACTCTGTAGAGCCTCACTCAGTAGAGCATCACTCAGTAGAGCCTCACTCAGTAGAGCATCACTCTGTAGAGCATCACTCTGTAGAGCATCACTCTGTAGAGCATCACTCTGTAGAGCATCACTCAGTAGAGCATCACTCTGTAGAGCATCACTCAGTGGAGCATCACTCAGTAGAGCATCACTCTGTAGAGCATCACTCAGTAGAGCATCACTCAGTAGAGCTCATTTCTCCACGAAGGTCCAACAGTTAAACTCAGTCAAGCTGCACAAAGTCTCACTCAGAAATCAGAGTTTCATCAAGATCCAAGAAATATTTTCAGAGAAATCTGTAAAATGTCCCAAAACATCTCACAATGTTAAAGAAAGTAATAAATGAAATACATTTTTGGATCTGACCCAAATTTAACAATTTCTGACCCATGTCTCATTGCTCTAAAGTTTCCTCCTGACAAACAAACAAGTACATCTCCTTCACCCTCGACGTCATGACACCAGTACAACTGACTTCGAGTAGAGTAGAAACACACTCACACACATATGACTGAGCGTCTGTTGTGTGTGTTGTGTATTTAATAAGTCTGCTGCTCTACAGGACGAGTGTCCTGCTGGGATCTGACTGCTCGTACCGCTCAGCCCTCTGTGCCACATCACGGTAACAGGTACTTGCTGCTGCCACATCTCATCAGCCGCAGGTACATCACCGCCCAGTTACCTAGCAACAATCTCCATTAAGTCTGTGCTGAAGTGAGAGCCGCTCCTCACACGGCGCCTCGTGTGGCCGCCGGTCGTCCCAGCTGAAGGTCACTTCCTCTGCACATCTGTCATGTGGATGTGACAGTTTTTTGAGACTGAAGCAAAACTCTGACCACTTCCTGTCAAAGTCAATCAGTGAAGTGACTCAGTCGACGTCAGTTCACAGATCAGTAGAGAAAACGACCACATCTCACATCTCACCTCTCACCTCTCACATCTCACCTCTCACATCTCACATCTCACATCTCACCTGTCACCTCTCACATCTCACATCTCACATCTCACCTGTCACCTCTCACCTCTCACCTCTCACCTCTCACATCTCACCTGTCACCTCTCACCTCTCACCTCTCACATCTCACCTCTCGCATCTCGCATCTCGCATCTCGCCTCTCACATCTCGCCTCTCACATCTCGCCTCTCGCCTCTCGCCTCTCGCATCTTCTCTTCCTGGAACACAAAGGACGAAAAGGAAACGTCTGAAATGTCCTCGAGAGACTGGATCAGTCGCGTCTGTTTGTCTGTGGTCGAACTCTCAGCAACACTTTGTTTGTGTCCATCTTATATATTTATCCTTGAATACACTCGCTGCTTAGTCGATGGAACCTCATCCAATTATGCAGATCCCCAGTTAAAACCAGTGCAGTGTCATAATAACACTTATCGCCTCATGATCGTTTGAGTTGTATCATTTTCTACAAACTTTACGGGATCAGACCATTTGGATTAAAAGAGATTCAACACATTTCTACATTTAATACTAAAGTAAAAGATAGAACGATAAGAAAAAAATGTTGAGATGTTCACTGTGACATTTCTGGTGTTCATTAGATTGTTTTGTATTCAGCAACAGGTGTGAATTCTTGAGTTAGGATCAAAAACATGTGTGTGAGGTCACAGTGAAACTTTGACCTTTAACCTCCAAATTTAAATCAGTTCGTCCTCGAGTCCAAGTCAAACTTTGTGCCAAATTTGAGGAAGTTTCCTCGTTACGTTCCTGAAATATCACGTTCACAAGTTAAAGAAGTGCGGACAACTGTCATTGAATCGTACTGAAGCTTTAAAACATTCAGAGAAGAACATCAAAGACCGACGGAGAATCACAAACTGACGAATGTTTCTCTGCTGCAGTTGGCGGCAGGGAGGACCTGCGGCGGTACTGGTCCGAATACCTGAGGAGGACTCACGTTCTGGTGTACGTGGTTGACTCGTCCGACCGGAAGCGCCTCCCACTGGCGAAGGCTGAACTGCACCGCCTCCTGAAGGTGGAGCCTCAGCTGCCCGTGGTCGTCCTGGGAAACAAACAGGTAAAGGACTTCCTGTGTTTTAGATTCTCGTTGATTTCCCTCCTGTTCAGACATCAAACAATTCAGGGTCCGGAAAACGAATGAAAGCGTCACAGTGAAACAAACCAATCAGTCCGAGTTTCAGTGTCATAGCAAAGAAAAGCAGTTTTAACACCCGACAGAAATGAATGAATGGAAACCAAGAGCTGAACAATAGAATAGAATATCTAAAACTAATCTGAGAGATACTGTAGATCAGGTCATCTGACGTAGAGGAGATGAACCTGGTGAGAAGGGAACAGAAGCCACGCTGCTCGTACCGACACTGAACATAATGTTGAATTAGCTTAAATGACCTAAGAGATGATGCGTTGGCGACAGCAGGTACGAGTCGTTCCCTCTTTATTTATTCAGCGGAGACGATCCATCATTTCCTCAGAATTAAACATGAACCTACGAAGGAAGCAGGAGCCTTTGTCCCTTGTTCTGTCGGACGCTGCAGCTCTGATCTCAGACCTGAGGGTCGCTTTACGACAAGGAGTGAACGATGAGGTCGCCTCGGTTTGAGCTAAACAAGAGCTTCAGTTCCCAGAAGGTGCAGAAGCAGGTGCAGCGTGTTCTTTACGATGGTTAAAACATCTAAATTCCTCCACAGGAACCAAGTGAACTTCTCTTCTTTCATCTCGAAAAATAATGAGGAGGACGAATCCCATAGAGATGAAAGAGCTGTGTGCATTTTTAAACCTTGGTTATTTTTCAGGTTTCGCTGCCGAGCTCAGAAACTATAACATATTTTACTGTGAGCACGCTCTGGGATTTACAGGCATAGAGGTCGACGTCTATTTGAACAACGAATACTTGTCAGACATTGTTTTAGCTGCACGTAAATGTTGATATATAGGAAGAACATATAGTAAGAACATATAGTTACAACATATAGGAAGAACATATAGTTACAACATATAGGAAGAACATATAGTGAGAACATATAGTGAGAACATGGTTCACAGTCATTAAAAGATCATAATTATCTACTTTTAAACTTTTCTTTACATGCAACATTTGTTAATTTTTACCAAACCTGCTCAACAGGTTTAGTCAAATGTTCCAAACTGCAGCGGAACCAGACTCAGTTTGTTCAGTAGTTTGTGTTGAGGCTCTTCTCCTGTGCATTCTTCTGCTTGAGTGGTTTAAGTATAAAATAATAAATCAACGGACTCAAGTCTCGGTTGCAGCCATGAGCTGAAATGAAGAAACCTCAGTGAAGGACAGAACTTCAAACCAGATAATGAGGTTTGTTTGGCGTGACGTCTTCCCCAGGATTCATGTTTCTCTGAGTAAACGCCACAGGTCTGGATATCCATGGATCTACAATATCAAATATTTTTAATAAAAACTAAAACCCAAACCGTGGTTGTGCCGCTCACATGATGCAGGTAAATGAAAGAGACAGCGTCTCAGGCAGGAGGAGGGAAACTCCCCCAGCAGCACTTTGTTCTCAGCCTCGTTCAAACAGCACAAAGGACGTTTCAGCAGAAGCTGCTGGAGACGACGTGCTGCGAGGACACGAGGCGGACGTGAGCAGGATGGAGGCGTGTGGGGGGGGGGGGGGGGGGGGGGGCGTCTCCACGTGATCAGAACATCCAGCGCGTGACAACATGACGTGTGCTTATTGGCACATTGTGAATTATGAGTTAGTGGTGATTTCAGTCATGTCAGCGTCATCAGGTGAATTCTATCTACTGGTCGACAAGATCTTTCCTTGATGGTCAAATCACAACAATTTCAGGGTGAATAAATATCTTTACCCCCAAATTATAGTTCTGTACGATTTCTATAACTGTTCATATGGTTCAGAACATGGACGTTTTTTATTCATGTGATTTGAGTCAGATTTAGTTTTTCTTCACATCTGAAGCAAATGTTCACGTTACTTCTCTAAACTGTCGTAGCTTCTAGACACGTACAGTAACGTTATTAAAGTCCATGTTGACGTTCTCACGGCTTCACTTGAACGTCGAGCATGACCGACAACCTTTCTACGAACACTTAACATTTAACACAAAACATTGTACGTTAAACTCGTACAAGAGATGGATTTTTTTAATTGGCAGACGTATAAATTCTTAATAAAATACAGTAAAATGTTGTTTCTCGTCAAACTGAGTGTAACCGGTTTCATGCTCCTCGCAGGATAAGCCCGATGCCATCGATGTGTCGGAGCTGCGTGAAGCTTTGTCTCTCGGCTCCGTGACCGAGGACAGGAAGCTGTTCCTCTTGGCCGCCCAGCTGGATTCAGACGAAGCCCTGAGGAACTCCTGCTGGGGCCTGGACACCTTCCAGGACCTCCTGCTCCAGCTCGTCTAATCTCGCCCCCCCCCCCCCGCAGAGCAGAAGAGGAGGAGATGGAGGGATGGAAGCAAAGGGACGGTTTCAGGACATCCTCCTCCTCCTCCTCCTCATATAAGCTCTATTTTTTGAGGCAGAGGAGGAGGAAATAATGAAGGTTTCAGAAGCAGAGGAGGTGAAGATGAAACTCCTCCTCCTTTTCCTCAAACTGCGTCAGCTCGTTTTCTCCCGACTCGTCATCGTCACCGAGGAAGAGGAGGACGAGGGTTTATTCCCAGACCTGTGACGCAGAACCACACGTTTCTTCTCCTGTAGGTGACTCATATGTTCAATTTGTCTTAATGTCAACAGGTTTATTTCAGCCTCTATAGAAAAGATTGTAGATGCAGAATATGCAGATTTGTCTTGGTTTCCTGTTTTCTGAAAGCTTGTCGTGTGCGATCAGAGACGTCGGCAGAGCAGAACAGGCAACCGCTCGGGTTGCCAGGTTGGAGTTCCCCGGGGCCCGAAGCCGCAGCAGCTCAGTGAATCATCTGATTCTACACGGAGGCTTTTCTGAGATCTTGGGGATTTAACTCCCTGATATGTTTCTTGCTTGTCAGGTTTCAACACTTCCATGACTGTAACATGTTCTCACAGCACAATGTGTTTTTAAATGTTTCCCCCACAGTTCTGTCCCAGAGCAGAACGTAGAATCCAGTCACACGTCTCTCAATGTATCAGTGGTTTGTAAATCTTCTTGTACAGATAAACTGGACTCAGATTACTTCAGATGTTTGTGAATCTGTGATGAACGGGAACATTTATTCCTTTTGATGTCGTGTTGCAGGAATGTTCTTTTCACACGGAGCTGAGTTTTCAGTGGATCAGTTATGTAAAGGAAACTGTTGCATATGAATTCATGCATGTTTCTGTTGTTCTCTTTTAAACGTGAAGCTGCAGTTTCCATTAAATTAAGTCTCTGTGTTTTCTTACCATAATCTGCAACGTGAGAATCTCACGGAGACCAGAGGAGTCAGTCTGAAAACAACCGGCTGGATCTGCAACATGTCGGCTGACGGAGCACGTCAACGCTCACATCGAGATAAAACCGAGTGTGACCTCGTTCTGTCGAGCAAAGTTCGACAGTTTATCCATCAGGAAGTTTTCGTTTCAGCTGAGACGTGTTCGTGGGACCAAGAAAACTCGGAGCTTGAAGACAGAAGTTCGTCGTCTTCATCTGAAGCTGTGGAACGTCCACATGAATAATGTTGAGAACCAAATGGAACTCACTTAAAGTTCAGAACATAAACTGTAAATAAAGATTGATCGCCCCCTGGTGGCAGATGGGACAAACAAAAATAAAGTAGACGTTTAATAACTTATATATAACAATTTCTCAAAATGCTTTCTGTCTATTCGCAGCGATATGAAAACACGACTCACTTCACAGACTCCGAATAACGTCATCAGCACAAGATGGTGGCGCCCGAATGCTGGGAGATGTTTTGGCTTCGTTTTTTTACAGAGAGAGAAAGTGGAGACACATCCTCCATCTTTATTTACTCACCGATCATCTTTAAATAGTCGTTATAAGTAAATAGAGTTTGACGCTCAACTTATTTAGTCTGGAGTCATAAAATAAACCCGAGAGGTCGAGAGATGATTGATTAGAAGGAACGTTCCTGCTTTGAATGTCAAATGAATGAAAATCGATTTGATGGACTAGTTTTAAGTAAAATCTGAGATTTCACATTTAAAATCATTTTAAGTTAATGTTTCCTGGCTCCGTCTGTTTTCCAGTGGCAGAGTCTTGAACAGCAGAAATGGTCGGAGCCTCACAAGCTGAACCTTCAGTCGTCTCAGTGTTTAAATTCTTCCCTGATAAAGTTTCCAGGTCAAACGAGTGACTGAGCAGGAACTTTCTGTTCAGTGGAACGAGGCTGGAAATGATTAACAAGTCAGAGGGTCGCTGCAGCAGACTCAGGTCGATCTGAGTCGACCGGACAGTAAAGATAAAGTTCTGTAGTTAACTGATAATCACCACGTCAGCTTGGGTGTGTTCCTGTTGCACACGGAGGAGTCCAGACACATCGGATTTACTTCACACAGCGTTGTGGTGATGACTGGTTTTCTAAAACCCTCGACTGGACGATTCTCTTCACAATCTGTCCAACGTCTCTGTCCACCTCTGCTTCCGTCTCCACCACTGAGGAAATCGACCTTCGTGATTTCTCCCCAGACGCTGAAGCTTTTTGTTTTACAGACGACATCTTAAAGAACGATTCTGGGATTTCTTTGCTCCGACACCAAAACCATTTTCAAACTACTGTGGATTTCTCCTCTGGGTTCAGCATCTATTTTTAATTAAAAGGCATCAGAGTGAAGTATTTAAACACACTTAAAAAAAAAGGGAATATCCAATGTTTTCATTTAGTAAAAATGATGTTTAATATTTGGGTGGAATAAGTTTTCTTATTCCCTAAAGCACATTATGTTATTCAGGGATGTTCAGAATTCATTCACACAAACCTGGTTTAACTGTTTTTTATCTGGAGAAGTTTTCAACACAAATATTCACTGCTGCTGTACAAACTCTGATTCGCCCTGAACATCTGAAACCGGTCCTGTAACGGTTTGATAAAAAGGAGAAGGAATCAGCTGACGATACATTAAAATAGATTCAGAACAGAGTTGAGAGAATGTTCCTGTAAAGAGGAAGAAAAACTGAAAACACAGGAAGGAACAGATCCAGAGAGAAACGTCTTTTTCCCCCCCCACTGTCCTCGTGTGTGAATTCCGCCTCAGTCCGAATGTTCCGTCCGCACTCGGACACGGTTTGATTTCCGTCTCGTCCTGATGCAGAGAAAGATTTCAAGTCCAGAACAGGGTGGACACGCCCCCTACTGGGCCATCGGCTGTGGCGCCGCCAACGAGTGGACGAAGGCGTCGTAGTGCTGCGAGTGGCAGCGCTTGTACTCGTTGATCTTCCTCTTGATCTGTTTGGGCGTGTCCTGGTAGTAGTTCTTCTCGTCTCTGGCCATCGCCTGCAGGGACCAACAAACCAACAGTCGGTATGAAGCTGACGAACGTGACGCGCTCGACAATCAATGAGAACTGATTCCACTTTACATATATTTTTTTTACTTTGAATTTCATAAAAGTCATTGAATCTTCAGAGAAAAGAGGAGACGTGACTCAAACCTCTGTATAAACACTTTATCAGCAGGACTCCCTGCAGCTCTGTGCTCTCACCTTGAAGTCGTCCTTGTGTTCTCGGACCATGTACTGAACGTACTCGATCAGGTCGGACGATAACGTCTTCACACTTTTCTCTGGACGATTCGCCTGCTCCTCCAGTTCTGTTCAACACAACAGAAATCAGGACTTTGTGAACACGGGCGACACAAATACAATGTGACTGATTGAAACCAAATCGTCCCAGAGACAAAAAGGTTTCTTTGTAATTTTCCTTCTTGCTTCTGAAGCAACGCTATGTAACCTTCGCTGAGCAACAGCGCCCCCTCCAGACACAACTGGTAAGTAGAGCTGAGGATGAACCAAAGGATGTGGCGCAATAAAAAAACAAAAGAAAGAAGGTGGATCAAACTGATCACCTGTTACAGATTGTGTAGTATCTAAAGAACTTACGGTTGAGGACGTAGGGTTTGGTGACGATGTTGACGGGAGCTTTCGTCTCTCTGTCTCGACCGAGGAGCTGCAAACACAAACACATCATGAAGGTCAGTGGAGGTCGTCAGCGGGTTCGGATTCTGGCTTCATGTGAAGTGACAGGTAGGAAAGGTGGGTTTTGTATTCCAGCACCGACGCTCGACAGAGGAGTTATCATTTGTGTGTCGGCAGGAAAAAGAGGGAATGAGAAAAGAGAATATTTACTGTGCAATGCCCAGAGAGGCCGGGTCAAATAATAAATAATAAATAATCCCTCTGTGTCAGGTCACCCTGATGAAGGCAGAAGCAGATTCCTGTTGGTGTATTTTAGTTCTTCAAGCCTATTGAAACAAAAGCCTTTTACATTTTTCAAACCCCTTCCAGTGACCCTTCATGACTTTAGTTTTTGACATGTATTCCATGAGCACCAGCGGTTTGAGGGACACCAGTAGCGCCCCTGCCTCCTCTTTCTTTCACAATTTCATTTGCTATTCTATTTCTATTTAGGAAAAATAAGTTTTGATCAATAAAGTGATAAAAAGTCCACGTTTCCCACAGAATGACTTCAATCTAAAGCAACAACGGGTTCCACGTGAGAGAAAGAGCAACTGAAACTATGACGTCCGACTGGACAGTAAAACTTTATAGACCATTATCTTTACAGATTGTGGGTTTGAAGTACAGTTCACCGTTGCTTCTTTGGTTATTTCCCATTGACCACTGGTTGAAAAGGGTTTTGTTTTAGTGTCTGGACACATGAACGAGTTGAAATGACTTTAAACGTCACCTCAGACTCTGGTGTTGTTTTTAATATATGTGTGTGTGTGTGTGTGTTTGTTTTAAAGTTTTCATCTGGTGTCCCGTTTGATAATTGACACTCTGCTTCCCCCTGCAGGTACGAACAAGAACTACAGAATATGAACACAAATATACTGCTCTCAAAACTGATTTATAATTTTCTCTTTGTTTGAAAACAAAAAACAGAATTAAATCTAAAAATAATCTAACTGCAATGTCCCCAGTTTGATCCCACACGTGGACTTTAGTTAAATATCAATTCATCTACACCTTCAATGAAATAATATAATAACTTTCTTTAAATAACTCAATCAAAATGTAAAATGAAGGTGTGCTCAGTGTTGATAAGTTCCTGGAGCTTTTAATGACCTGTGATTTAAACTGAACCTTTATAGAATCTGAACATCTCATCCTTCTCCACACGTTCAGATGAGCTCTGGTTCCTGAAACCTCTCGTTGTCCTGAACCCAGCGGTCACTTACGCTCGGCTTCTGAATGGGCAGCGTTCGGTTGGGATCGAAGGCCAGACCCATGTCCTGCAGGTTCCTGACCACGGACTTCTTATCGTCCCACGCGTTTCGAATCTGTCGACTGAGAGAACGTCAGCGTTAAGAACAGGACACTGAGGAGGAGGAAGGTTAACGAGGGAATCAAGTGTTTCATTAGAGAAATATATCAACATAACATATTAACTATCCAATAAGAGGATTAACCAGGGTCTGAGGCAGGTCTAACTTAACCAGGGTCTGAGGCAGGTCTAACTTAACCAGGGTCTGAGGCAGGTCTAACTTAACCAGGGTCTGAGGCAGGTCTAACTTAACCAGGGTCTGAGGCAGGTCTAACTTAACCAGGGTCTGAGGCAGGTCTAACTTAACCAGGGTCTGAGGCAGGTCTAACTTAACCAGGGTCTGAGGCAGGTCTAACTTAACCCAGGTTAGTGACAGTTTCAGTTAAATCGGGTTTGTAGCATGTTTGAATTCAACCTGAGTTAACCCGGGTCTACTGCAGGTTCCGGTTACCAGATTTAAGTTAACCCAGGTCAGTTAAAGTTAAACCAGGTCTGTGACATGTTAAAGTTAACCCAGGTTAGTGACACTTGCAGTTAGTAGCATAATTAAATTAAACCTGAGTTAATCCGGGTCTGCTGCAGGTCACACTTCAGTTAACCCAGGTCTAGGTTAACCCGGGTCAGTAACATGGTTAAGTTAACCCGGGTCAGTTACATGGTTACGTTAACCCGGGTCAGTAACATGGTTAAGTTATCCCGGGTCAGTAACATGGTTAAGTTATCCAGGGTCAGTAACATGGTTACGTTAACCCGGGTCAGTTACATGGTTAAGTTAACCCGGGTCAGTAACATGGTTAAGTTAACCCGGGTCAGTAACATGGTTAAGTCAACCCGGGTCAGTTACATGGTTAAGTTAACCCGGGTCAGTAACATGGTTAAGTTAACCCGGGTCAGTAACATGGTTAAGTTAACCCGGGTCAGTAACATGGTTAAGTTAACCCGGGTCAGTAACATGGTTAAGTTAACCCGGGTCAGTAACATGGTTACGTTAACCCGGGTCAGTAACATGGTTAAGTTAACCCGGGTCAGTAACATGGTTAAGTTAACCCGGGTCAGTAACATGGTTAAGTTAACCCGGGTCAGTAACATGGTTAAGTTAACCCTCAGCTGTGGTGTTGAAATGGTCACGTGAGTTTAACCCACATGTGTAAAACCAGTGTTTGTCACCATCTCCCAGCATGCCCAGCGTTAGCCGCCAGCAGCTAACATGCTAACTCACTCGTCTATGGTCGGGTTGCATTTCTTGAGGAACTTCTTCTTCATCTTCTTCCGGTTCGCGTTGTAGTCGAACTTCTTCCTCTTGCCCGCCTGCTTCGCTTTCGGCATCTTTGCGTCTTTGTGAGTTTCTCGGTTTTTCTCGGTTTGTGTTTTTCTCGGTTAGATTTTCTGACGCTGAGGAAACAACGTGAAGCTGCAGCAGGAAACACGTGGTTTACTTCCGGTCATGTGACCTCAGACACTTCCGCTTTTCCCCTTACATTTTCTGTTATTGTTTTACATTTTAATTTTGTCATTCGCTGTATATATATATATATATATATATATATATATATATATATATATATATATGACACAATACATATGTAAACACATATTAAATAAATAAAATCATACATTTACAAACATATGATATAAATATAATATATTAGCTCATTTTCATTAAGACCCATCAGTGAATAAATGTAATGAATAAAACTAAATAAAATCTTATTCTTGTTATTTTTTACTTTGTATTTGTTACACAAACATATTGTTGAATTATTCACCTTCACTCTGAAACAGCTGCAGTTGCTGCTTCTGTCCTCCAGGGGTCAGACTGACAATAATAATAAAACATCACCAGCTTCACTTTGACTCATTCAGAAAAACTCTAGAGAATAACTGGAAATAAGTGAAATATAAAATACTTAAATTCTGCAGATTCTCTTAGACTTCATCAGATGTTCCTCTGGACTGTTTGGGATTTTCTTCAGAATCAAACATGAATCAAGATATAGATTCTAATCTTTGTTTTTAAATAGCAGTGGATATAAAGACGTTATCCACGTGCAGAGGTTGATCAGCCAATGATTCCTGTCACCTCTTTATAAGTGTTTTGGTTTTCATGGTAACAAACATCTGTTCAGCAGCAGCAGCAGCAGCAGCAGACAGATGTTTTCAGGGTGAACATCTGTGTGTGTGTGAAGGATGTGGGAGAGAAAGAGCAGAAAAACAAACTGATTGTGAAAAAGCGGAGCCAGTAACAGGCCCATTTAAAGAACCAGTATAAAACCATTATGAATGATTTGTCAGCTTTCACGTGAATTATCTTTCCCTCCATGTCAGGACCATGGACTCTGTGTAAAAAGATCCGGACGTCCCCTCAGATTAGATCAGAAGTTTGTTGACCACAAACTGATCGATATCTGCATCAAGCCTCTGAGCTGCTGTCGTCAGTGATGATGACAGAACAGAGACAATCCTTCCTAACGCAGCTCTGATGCTCCAGTGGAGTCTTCATCGATCTGTGCAGAGGAAGATGAGACACGAGCATCCATTGATTTCCTGTTTCCAACAGATTGATATGAACATGAACACATCAGAGGAATCAGATTCACAACATATCGATTTAAATATTCTCAACCTGCGTCATCGCCAAACTCAGATGAAGCAGACGGGAACATGTTTATCAGAGAGATAATTAGCACTTGATCAATCAATTATAGAGAAATCAATGGAATATTAAAGTCACAGTACATGGATTAAACTCTGCTGCAGCTTTAACTTCACATTATTATTATTATTTCATATTAATAATAAGATAATTATAAATCTAAATACTGGCATCAAGATATTATAGTTCAAGGTTATAACAAATACTCGTTAACTATTTATTATCTAAAACAGATAAAAGTAAGAAATGAAAACATCAAACTTTTTATTGAGGATTGAAGTTTTCACCTCCGACATAATAAAATGTAGTAAAATATAATAAAATATGTTATATGATAAAGTAGAAGTATCTTCCTGGGGTTTTACCAACGAGTGGAGAGGAGAGAGAGAGAGAGAGAGAGAGAGAGAGAGAGAGAGAGAGGAAGATGAGGAAGATGAGAAGGATACAGAGGAGGAGGAAGAGGAGGAGGAAGAGAGAGAGAGAGAGAGAGAGAGAGAGAGAGAGAGAGAGAGAGAGAGAGAGAGAGAGAGAGAGGAGGAGGAGGAGGAGAAAAAGAGAGAGAGGAAGAAGAGGAAGATGAGACGGATACAGAGGAGGAGGAAGAGGAGGAGGAAGAGAGAGAGAGAGAGAGAGAGAGAGAGAGAGAGAGAGAGAGAGAGAGAGAGAGAGAGAGGAGGAGGAGGAGAAAAAGAGAGAGAGGAAGAAGAGGAAGATACAGAAGAGGAGGAAGAAGATGAGGAGGAGGAGGAGGAGGACAGAGAGGAGGAGGAAGAGAGAGAGAGAGAGAGAGAGAGAGAGAGAGAGAGAGAGAGAGAGAGAGAGAGAGAGAGAGGAGGAAGAGGAGGAGGAGGAGGAGGACAGAGAGGAAGAGGAAGAGAGAGAGAGAGAGAGAGAGAGAGAGAGAGAGAGAGAGAGAGAGAGAGGAGGAAGAGGAGGAGGAGGACAGAGAGGAAGAGAGAGCGAGAGAGAGAGAGAGAGAGAGAGAGAGAGACAGAGAGAGAGAGAGAGAGAGACAGAGAGAGAGAGGAGGAAGAGGAGGAGGAGGACAGAGAGGAAGAGGAAGAGAGAGCGAGAGAGAGAGAGAGAGAGAGAGAGAGAGAGAGAGAGAGAGAGAGAGAGAGAGAGAGAGAGAGAGAGAGAGGGAGAGAGAGCGAGAGAGAGAGAGAGAGAGAGAGAGGGAGAGAGAGCGAGAGAGAGAGAGAGAGAGAGAGAGAGAGAGAGAGAGAGAGAGAGGGAGAGAGAGCGAGAGACAGAGAGCGAGAGAGAGAGAGAGAGAGAGAGAGAGAGAGAGAGAGAGAGAGAGAGAGAGAGAGAGAGAGAGGGAGAGAGAGCGAGAGACAGAGAGAGAGAGAGAGAGAGAGAGAGAGAGAGAGAGGAGGAAGAGGAGGAGGAGGACAGAGAGGAAGAGAGAGCGAGAGAGAGAGAGAGAGAGAGAGAGAGAGAGAGAGAGAGAGAGAGAGAGAGAGAGAGAGAGAGGAGGAAGAGGAGGAGGAGGAGAAAAGGAGGAGGGGAAAGAGGAGGGGGGGCGGAGTGTCACGGCCGGGACCGGACGACAGAGACTCAGACGGTGAGTTGGATTCTTCCTCCTCGTCAGGGCGGCGGCAGGAGGCGGGTGGAGCTTACAGGGAGGACCGGCTGGGACTGAAGCCGCCGCGGGGGACCAGGAGCCCGGTGCGCTGCTGCCGCTGTGACCGCTGACAGCCTGGACATGGAGCTGGAGAACATCGTGGCCAACACGGTGCTGCTGAAGGCTCGGGAAGGTAAGGATGGAGACAGCTCCTCTCGGTCCCGGTACCGGAGCGACGAGCCGGTACCGGGGACCGGAGGGTCCACCGGACATAGTGAACCGCTCCGTGTTCGATACCAACAGGTCCTCACATCGGTCTCTGCACCGAACTCCGTCTACAACTTTAGCTCCTTCAGGTTGTCTGCTTCCTCCCGGAGCTTTAACACAACTTACAAACCATCAGAAACACAAACACAACTTTTTAACAAACTCTGAACAATTCGGCCTGAAAGTCGTTTCGGTGAATTCCTTAAATGCTCAAAATCTCGACCTTCCTTGTTGAGGTTGATCGTAATAAAGCGTGAATAACACGTTGTATTTACCTTTAAGGAAGTTCTGTTTAAAGTGGCGGAGGGGACGAGGAGCCAGAAGTTCATGGTTGTTAAATATTTATTTTAATTAATAATAGGTTATTATTGATGCCGAATTAAAGAGTAGCTCCTGGGCTCCTGAGAACTGCTAAGTGATCTGTGTACAGTGAACACATACAGAGGAAACCACAGGGTAAAGTCAAATCTACAGGTTTTTAGATGGAGTTCTGCTGAACGTAGGCAGTGGGGATGAGGAGCTAGCAGGTGATTATGAGGAACAACAGTTTACTGGATTATGCCAAATTAAAGAGCAGCTCCTGGGCGCCTGTGAACTCCTTTGTGACTCGTGTACAGTGAACACGTACTGAGGGAACCAGAGGGGGAAGTTAAATCCACAGTGTTTCAAAGGGAGTCTGGTGGTCGGTCTGACTCCAGGTCCAGATTCCCCGCTGAGGTTGCAGCATCGTTCTGTCGAAACAGGATGTTGAGGCAGAGCAGCTGTTGTGTGTGTGTGTGTGTGTGTGTGTGTGTGTGTGTGTGTGTGTGTGTGTGTGTGTGTGTGTGTGTGTGTGTGTGTGTGTGTGTATGTGTGTGTGTGTGTGTGTGTGTGTGTGTGTGTGCGCGAGGTCATCTCAGTCCTCTCAGATTCACGTCTGAAACACAACCGACCCACAACCAGTGTAACATCCAGCAGAGTGTGTGTGTGTGTGTGTGTGTGTGTGAAGTGTGCGAGACGTGTGTGAGACGTGCACACTCACACCTGTGTGAACATGTGGGATCAGTTGTTGTTGTGAGCAGGAGACAGAGGTTGTGGTGACTCATCATCTTCCTGATCTGCAGACGGACACGAGAAGACGAGAGTCACGATCCTCACCCTCAGACTATCTGCGGTGCTTCTAGAGGACCAGGCACCTCCTGTCTGCCTAAGTGCCAGCGAGCAAGGTGTCACATCTTCCAGCAGCAGGCCGGCCTTGACCTCTGAGCTCCAGAGCCGTGAGAACAGATGCTCTATTGGCGCCAGGCAACAAAAACTTATTTGAATTTAAATTGAGGATTAAGAAGAGGAAGAGGAAGCAGTCTTCACCTCGAGGATATAATGTTTGAACCACGAGGACGTGGGTTTGACACTTGTGGAGTCTCAGGGGTGAACAGTGTGGCCTCCATGCTGCTCCTGTGGTGTCTTCAGGTGTCCACCGTCCCCGGCATTCACATGCGACTCGAAACGCAGTCGTCTTCACCGTGTTTTAAATGTCTCTGATCCACACGTGAACGCCAACAGAGGACGTTTAATCTACAAACATGATCCAAATGACACAGCGAAGACTAATATGTTCTAATCACTGTCACTGTTGATTTATGGAGTCTTATAAAAACCCGCTGTCAAAAAGCTTTGGCTCCAATATGTCGACAACATAGGACAAGGATTTTATGGTTGTAATATATTTACTGTAATGAACAACTATTTATTGGCTCATGAAAGAGTTGCTCCTGGGCTCTTGTAAATAGTTTATAGTACTGTGTGCATCATGTACAGGGGAATAGAGACTGGCTTCTACGTAACCAACAACAACAAAGTACTAGTATGTAATATTTGAACATACTTAAGACTTTTTAAGTCCTAATATTCAGATTATTATTCAGATAGTCTTATTAAGACCCTGAAGAAACCTTGGTTAAGACCTTTGGCTCCAGTTTGCCGACATGAAACAAGAATTTTGAATCTGGATTTATCCGATGATAGAATATCTGTTATGTAAACGTGTGTAAATGAGCACAAATTTACTGAGATAAAGCCTAATTTGCATATTTAAAAATAGATTTTCCGGAAACTTGTAATACAAATATAAATCCGCAGGGGAAGGACGATGGTCCAACTTCCTCCTGTTCACCTCTGACCTGTGATGTCACAAAGTTTCCTTTTCTCTGTTTGATGAGTTCTTCTTCTTCTGTGGCTGAAAGCTAATTACACACGTTTATCATTTAATGGAGATTCTGGTGTCGTTTGTTTTGATTGACATATTCCTCTGATTCAGCAAACAGACGTTAGCCTTCTCGTTTTCTCCGTCATCAATTAGCTTATCTGCGATTCTGTTTCCTGGATATAAACAAAACATCTTGTTTGCATCGTACCTGCGTCGTTAATCATCTTTTGTTTTCGAGCTGCAGCTACCGTGTCGTATTTGCATTGCAAATCCTGGTTCTGTGCTCGTCAGACTGGACGCCCTGTGGGCTGCTGTGTTCACAACAACGCGGTGTTATCAGCAAACAGTGGGACAGCGTCCACGCTGCGTCTCGGGCTGATCCTGCAGCTCCACCGAGGGCAGCGGGTCCCGGGGAAACGTTGAGTCCCGTAGAGCTGATGAGTCTCTGCTCAGAGTCTGAAGCACAAGCAGCAGAATCTGAATGAAGGGCCTGTTGGGTCTTGGTGGAGGTTTGAGCTCTACTGAGTGAAACTCTCATCAATACATACATTCATTATTAAATACAGGTCAAAGATTCATGGTTGGTTTTGTGTTCAAGTCCCCGGCTGCTCCACAGCAGTGTTGTTATATCTTCAGCCGTTTGACTCCTCCACTCCCAACATACTGTAACTATGTGTTTTATGCCAATTTAGTTGTTATTGTTGTTTAATCTGTGCATGATTATTATGATAGGTTTAAATTGTTGTTGTGATGAAATACTCGCTGGTTTCTGTTAACGTCACGAGGAGTAAATCGACGTGTTGGGGCCTGAAAGCTGCTCGAGGTCTTTCCGGCTGTGAGAAGCAGGAACGTGCAGCAGAGTGTGAGCGCTGGCTCCGAACCAACAGGAACTTCCTCTGGTTTCTCTGCTTCAGTCTGATCGCTGTGTTCACCTGTTCACAGCACACACACACACACACACACACACACACACACACACGCACACAAACACACAACGTGCATGATGTGAGCCTTGTTATTCTGATCCTGAACCTAAAACCATGTTGGAATGCTTAAATAAATCATTTATATTTATGGGGCCTTTGTTCCTCAGGTGAGAAACTCGTCCTCACACCTGAATATCTGTCCCCCCCCCCCCCCCCCCCCCAAGTTTAAATCAAACCTGTTTGTTTTGCAGGAGGCGGCGGAAACAGAAAAGGAAAAAGCAAGAAATGGAAACAGATGCTGCAGTTTCCCCACATCAGTTTGTGTGAAGAGCTGCGACAGACCACAGGTAAGAAAACAGTCGCACAGATTATCAGACTCCACATGTTGAGTGACTCTGGAGCCGGTGGTAACCATGGTGATGTGGTTGTTGCTGCGTCTGAACAGCCCCTCAGCGAGAACACACCAGCAGACCTCCATATCAGCAGGATCTGTGTGTTCAGGCTGGAAGAACGAAATCCTGAGGCAGCGTCTCTTTGGCTTGAGTGTGAAAATGCACATCTGTAAATAGCATCACAGCTGCTTTAATTAACCGGCTGGACGTAGAAAGACTTTCTCTTAAGTGTATTTAGACTGTAGCTGTATTAAGTCGGGAATCAGGTCGTTGTACAAGGTGAACGATTGAGTCATCAGCAAACTCCTGCCTGAAGTGGGGGAGTCTTTTTCTTACTTTATTTAAAAATGACAAGAGAACATTTGTCAGATATAAAGATGAAGAAAACTTTAAATATGTTCGTACCCAATTTCTTTGTATCCAATATTTGTTGAGATATTTCAGTTTGAACCAAAGTCGTGAACCAACCAACGTCAGTGGCTATCAGAGGGCCCCACCTCATTCATGAGGGCAAAAACATTAACACTCAACAGTGTCTGTCCCTCAAGATCTTTATGGAACGAATGAGAAATATGGGAATGTACTGTCTATTGTTATTAAATGTTAAGCAAGTCCGAGAAGAGACGAGGCGATTTCACGAGGCTTCTGTGGACACGTTGTTGAGTAATGTGGCTCTGATCAATCACCACGACGCGAACACCCACTGAGCACGATCAGTAAGAAGAGTCTCTGCAAACTGTGGCGGACACAAGTGTGACGCTCTGTTTCAGAACCATTTCTCATGCTCAACTTTTACATACGCTAACAACATCCCAGCAACGCTCCGTCACGCGTAAGTCTCTCAAAGACAAGCAGCTCGGCTCGTCCTGACTTGACTCTTTTCACATCGCTGCTGCGAAGACAGAGGCATGACAGCTCTGCACGAGGGACAGCGAATACTTCAGGAAATCTTGCTCAAGTGGCACCTCAGAGGAAACTGTGGCCGATGCAGAAAGAGGAAGTAGACTGTTGGTGATTTTCTGTTTCTACCCACAGTAAAGTTAGTTTCATTTTAACAGGTGTCGCAGTCAGGAGACGAGTTTAGCGACACGACGAGGGAAGAAGTTTACTTTTTGACGGGTTTAAAAAAAGATCCCATCTTTAAAAAATCTGAATTTAAACCGAGGGATTTGAAGTAACTCATTGACAAAGGGGGTTGTTGGGTGTGAATAATAGAATGTGCTCAGGTCACTTGTGAAACTCGTTTTAAACGTAAGTAATTTACACCGACCAGTGCTACAACATCAGACTCGTGAGCAGGTGTGACACTGAAGCTGTTTAGCTTCAATGTGAACAGTTTTCTGTTTCACGTCTGGATATTCTCTGGAGTTTGTGTTTCTCGTGTGAAGAAGCAGCAGCAGATTCACGACAACAGGAACACGTCCACTCGCTCGCTGTGAATTTCCCAGACATTTTACGAGGGGGCTGCAGGGAAAGTTCCAGAAAATGTCCAGAGCATCTGACGTGATGATTTGCATTCTCTCATTCAGCCCCTCAGGAAAACGTTTAGGCTTCAATGCAGGTCTGAGAGCATGTCAAGAGAGAGATGCTGCTCAGAGGACGTATTGTAACTTTAAGATCCCCCAGCGAGAAACCACATCCTGCAGCAGAGGACACTTACACTACTTTTATACATCGCTTTTAAAAACTGTAACTGTTAAAGTGACAGCTGTACAAGTACACAACCTCCGCAGGCAGAGTGCAGAAGGTTTTTAAGGGGAAGCTGATAAATCTGATTTATGAAGCGTTTAAAGGCCTTGAGGTCAATTGTTTTCTTTATTGCATTTCACTCTTAAAGAAAAAGAAAACAACAGCTCCTCTGTGGCTCGCTGTTCGTAATCGTCAGATGTTCGTTTGTCGTACATGATACACACACATCAGTGTCATGTTTCAAAGGGTTTTCAAATGATGGGAACTGTGATGTTAATTCAATCAGCAACACCTGTGGAGTCTGTGGAAGCTCGGCCATTGTTGGGTGTAAATACCTGGAAGCTGAAATATGCACTTTTATTCCTGTTCAGGCTCAATAACGTCCTCCAACAGCTGGACTGGTCAACAACATCTTTGAAATGTTGTAACAGCAGCCGAGTGATGTTTGATTTGAAACTCGCTGATTTAAGTTATATTAAAATTAAAATAATATGTTATGAGGATATTAATTGATCACTTTTTTAAATACAAAACTACCCAAGTTTATTTTGCTTTTGACGTTTCTCTTATCTGACTCTGATTCCTCCAGATAAAATATAAAATAGCTGAAAAGGATGTGGACACTTCATCTGGGTCAGTTATTCTTAGTTTGGGGTGTTTTCATTCTGATGGGTTTTAGTAACCACGGTTCTTCCAGCTTCGAGTCAACGGTTTGTGTCCTTCTGGTTTTAACACGACAGCTTCATAAAGAGTCGACGTGTGGATTAACTGGTAACAGAGGAAAGTTGACTGAGAGGGTTTCTGTGTCTGTGCGTTGTCCGATTCCATCTCAACCACCGTCTCTGTGGGTCAAACCTCCTGGTTTCCATCCCGACTGCACCTCAGGGCCGAACACGTCTTATCGGTCATCGTCAGTTGGGCCAGTCCGCTGCTCCTGCTCCTTCTTCTTCTTCTGTAATTCTTCCTGCTGTAACAATGTGGCCTGTGTGTTTACGCTGAGCGGCCGCGGTGCCATGTATGGACGTACAGGATGTTAGCAGGACAGAGCCTCCATGGTCTCTGTCTGTCTTTTAATAATTCAGATGTAAAGCATCAAGTGCTTTGACGTGGCCTGGAGCGTCGTCGTAGGAACATGTGATGTGAGATATCTCCTCTCTCGAGATGTTTACAGCAGAGTTCCCATCAACTGGCAGCGTGTTGGTGTGTGGAGGCTCTGTCACAGCTCGGCTGCTAACATCCTGTACGTCCATACATGGCACCGCGGCCCCTCAGCATAAACACACAGGCCACATTGTTACAGCAGGAAGAATTAAAGAAGAAGGAGAAGGAGAAGGAGAAGGAGAAGGAGAAGGAGAAGGAGAAGGAGAAGGAGCAGCAGGCGATGACCGATAAGACGTGTTCTGCCCGGAGGTGCAGTCGGGATGGAAACCAGGAGGTTTAAGATGGAATCGGACAACGCACAGGCACAGAAACCCTCTCAGTCAACTTTACTGGGAAAAGGAAAGAGATGAGACATCAGTTAAGATCATAAGAGACATGAAGCCGGGTCAGCAGGAGACAGATGATTTCAAACTGAGAACATTTTAATCAAACTGCTCTGAATGATTCAAAGACGTCTGATAATCACGTCATGTGTCATTGAACATGTATATCTCCGGGTATCTGTGCGTCTTTTAGGACTAGAGACACGATGCAAAGCTTATTAAGATTGATATTTATATTTCAACAATAAACCTTATTTTGATAGCACCTTTCAAAACCCAGTTTCAATGTGCTGCACAAGTTAAAAACCTCCTGGACGGATCTCCTCAGGGAGATTGTTCCAACGAGCAGGAGCCCTGACAGAAGAGACCCTTTGGTCCCCATGGGGCCGGGGGGGCCCTTCACTGATGACCTCAGCAGGTCATGTGGTCTAAAGGATATGTTAGGATCATAAGGCAGGAATGACACCACGATGGCGTCTCAGGGGCCTTCACGTGGCCCCTGAGTCTAACATGAACCACACTGAACGGCATCAGTCAGACTGTAAACCAGATCAGAGTCAGATCAGAAATATCTTTAACATTATTACCAGTTAAACAAAGTCACCTTCAAACACAAAATACCTCTGTTTGAAAAAAGAAGAGATGATTCGAGTCGATGAAGACGAGAGAAACAAACTTAAGGTTTGTTAACTGTTTAAATCTGATTATCTGATAATAACTGATCGTCTGGTTTCAGTCTGTGTGTTTGACTCGTCACAAAATGATGTTTTTAATAGTTAATATTAATTTTCAAAGCTCAATGAAAACTCTACTATGGAAAACAGACTTTCACATCCTGATTTTACTTCCTGGTTTTAGTCCTGTTGAAACACTGTTTGAAATGAAGCAGACGTTCAGAGCAGAGCTGCTTCTTTCCTGAAAGGTGCAAATAAAGATCGGATGTAAAATGAGTTCAGTCAAACTGTCGGACGCAGAGACAGGAAGTTCAACATGTAGTTGCTCAAAACCACATACAGTTTGTTTTGAAAGGTTGAGGTCGCACAGCAAGAAGACGATGAAACACTGAGACGTGTGAAACAGAAAAGAAAATGGATGAGGACTCAGGAATGAGAGAGAGTTTGAGAAATCTGAGTTTGACAGTTAACAAACAAGAGGGCGGGAGTCTTGAGAAACACGTTCAGGAAGCTGTCGACTTCCTCGTTTGTGTGAAACAAGTTGTTCTCCTCTTTTTGTTTCCTGACGTCCACGGCATCACATTATTACAGAGCAACATTTCAAGTGTTGCACAAGATCGTCTTTTCACTTTCTACAGTTAGGAGACGTTGCATGATGCATGAGAGTGTGATGGAGGTAACGTTATGTCAACATTAACATAACTGAGACTGACCTGCACATATTTAAGACATAATATTTCAACATATTTAGGACCTATGATTCAGATTAACCATTTGAGACGTTTTGAGGATCCCTGTTTTCAAGGGGATTTGTTTGATAAGTTGAATTTAAATCATTTTAAGGACCTGCCGCAAAACTGTGTAAACCAGAGCCTGTGAGTAAAGATGAATGACGATCGTAAAATAATTCAAACCAAACTGAAACATGAACACTTGAACATCAGTGAGATAAAAACTACCTGAAATGACACAAACCATCTTTGACAAACATTCAAATAACATCTACTTTTGATTAACTTTTTTTAACTTTGTTCCATGTCCGATCGGCTAACATGGAGGAGGCAGGGTTTATGAGCTATAATGCAGCCGGCCACCAGGGGCAGGAGCTGAAGTGACTGTTCCAGCTGTTCTGTCGATGTTCATACATCACAGAGAGAATCCGCCACTTCAAAGAGAAGGACAGAAGAGAGATTCAAACCCATGGTGTGATGGTTCCTCCGCAGGGGCCCCGCGGCCAGAGGAGCCGGCAGGGGGCCTGACAGAGGCCTGTTTATATGTCGTCTGTGGACGCACAGCATGTTCCACTGAGCCACGGCCACACGATGAAACGTTCTGAGAAACGAGGGATGTCTCCAGCAAGAAGCTTCGTTAACGAAGCTTATGCTTTGTTTTCCACGGGAGAATAATGGCTGTGGAATTTCTATAAGCTGCAACTACACACTGTTGATTAGACGTTTATTAGCGTCACGCTGGACTTGAAGTCGGGGAACCAGGATTTCTGTACATCGTTTCCTCCCAAGCCGTCCGACGCCTGTTCCTTCTGCTGCTGTTCCCTCATCCTGCTCTGCTCACTCGTTCAGGCTTGTTCCAGAGAGAAGTGATGGTTGGAGGGCGGAGAACAAAGAGGAAGCGGCGGCAGCAGCAGCAGCGGGGAGATAAAGACAAAACTCAAAGTGGGATAAAACAGAGCAGAACCTGACAGAGCCAGGGAGCATCAGTGTCATCGGCAGGAAGTGACTCAGCAAAGAGACACGAGCCATTTATCAAGAAACAATTAGACAATTAGAGGAGATCAATCTCTGTGATTCAGTCACTGAGCAGGGAAGCTCTGTTGTTTTATGGAGAAAGGAAGTCCAGAGTTTTTTATCTGCGTCACTGATCTGCTCCTTCAGCTTCTCTCATATCTCTCAATACTTTCCTCAGCTTTAACTCAAATACAAAAATGTATACTCTAAAAAGTGTTAGTTTCAAACACTGGTTCATGGTCAGTTCTAAATAAAGAGATACTGCACTTGACTGTGTTTTTGAGCTGTAAACTAAACGACTCTTTGATTAAACACATTAATCTGAAAAATCTACATTTATGGATTGAACATGGCTCAAAACATCACTTTGACCTCGTAGGGTCTAAGATGACATACAGTCAACAGTCTGGGACGTCTATATATATATATATATACTCGTACTCTTCTTTAGAAAAACACGCTGTTCCTCCGTGAAGCAGATTTGCTTGTGCATGAACCTTCCTGAGCTGCTTTGCATCGACTCACGTCACTGATGCAAAGCCGGCGTTTCCTTTGTGCTGTTTGTTGTGAAGCTCAGAGATGAACTGGGATGACCTCAGGTTCTCAGGACCAGCAGAACCTCAGAAGGTTTTACACGTCAACATATATAAACTGCTAATCTAGTTTCTGATTACACCACATGACCAGTGGATGTGAATGGTCACGTGACGTGTTGTAGGACATGTTCCTGTTGAGATGTATCAGTGTGGGCGTCGCCTGAGGATTGGTTGTGTGAAACAACGTGAAGTGTGATGCTCAGCGACCTTTAGTGGACAGATAAGGTTAAATCACTGTAAATAGCAGATGATGCACATGTGATTCCAATTTCCCTCCAAAAGAACGTATACAGACAGTGAACAGCCCGTTTTAAAGATGAGGTTAGAGTTAGGGACTTTGTCTCATCTGTTCAAAAGGTCAAAGTGAGTCCAGCAACGTTCAGATCGTCTCCTGGTTGTCGACACGTTGCATCATGAACAACTACAAACAAACACAAAGCAACACCCCGTGTCTGTAGAGGAATGTAAGCTCTGATAAACATGTGGGCACCTGATCCAGACGCAGCTGGAGTCAGACGGAAGAGACCAGGATTTAAAAGTTCAGAACATTTTCTTTCAAATGCAACGTAAACCACAGAGAAGAAGCGAATCCAAAGACTCAGACGTTCTTTTGAGTTCATGTCGTGAACATGAAATTCCTTTAAAAATCGATTTATCCCGTTGATACGAAGGTTTTGTTCCAGATGACTGTTTCACACACTAAGTTAAAAAACAAACTTATAGGTAAATATCTGCTGCTGTAAACTTTACAATCTGGTCCTGAGTCTGTTTCTAGTTCCTGTTTGTTCCATCGTATCTATTTCACGACATCAGTCCAACACAAACCTAGATGCCGTGGTGATGAAGCCTTGTTGCCATGGGAACACGCTGATGGACACTCGCTCATGTTGTGGATTTTTGTCCTCATTTTTTAGAAGTTTTCTAAGAACTAGAGAAACTTTCAACATAAAAGGTAACTTGATTGTTATAGTTGAACAAACAGCATCATCTGAACTTCCTGTCGTTTCCCCCCCCCCCCCCGCAGAGAAGGACTACAGCAGCCAGTGTGAGAAGCAGCCAATCGGACGCTTGCTCTTCAGACAGTTCTGTGAGACGCGACCTGAGCTGAGACGCTGCGTCAAGTTCCTGGACGATGTGGTAAGAAGAGTGTGTGTCTGTGTGTGTGTGTGTGTGTGTGTGTGTGTGTGTGTGTGTGTGTGTGTGTGTGTGTGTGTGTGTGTGTGTCTCTGTGTGTGTGTGTGTGTGTGTGTGTCTGTGTCGCTGTGTCTGTGTGTCTGTGTGTGTGTGTCTGTGTGTGTCTGTGTGTGTCTGTGTGTGTGTGTGTGTGTGTGTGTGTGTGTGTGTGTGTGTGTGTGTGTGTGTGTGTGTGTCTGTGTCTGTGTCTGTGTGTGTGTGTGCACTGAAGGGTTATTTAGGTTATTTGTCTTGTTCCTGGAAGTGTGTTTTTCGTTTTTCCATGTGTAGTAGTGTGGAAAAACTAAAGGATTCAAGTGTGTGTGTGTGTGTGTCTGTGTGTGTGTGTGTGTGTGTGTGTGTGTGTGTGTGTGTGTGTGTGTGAGTGTGTGTGTGTGTGTGTGTGTGTGTGTGTGTGTGTGTGTGTGTGTGTGTGTGTGTGCAGTGGAGGGTCACAGGGGGTTCTGAAGCACTTGTGTTTCTTTCTTCCAGGAAATTCTCCTCAGTTATAAAAAAAAGGAGGGAGGGTAGTGTGTATGTGTGTGTGTGTGTGTGTGTGTGTGTGTGTGACTGTGTGTGTGTGTCTGTGTGTGTGTGTGTGTGTGTGTGTGTGTGTGTGTGTATGTGTGTGTGTGTGTGTGTGTGTGTGTGTGTGTGTGTGTGTGTGTGTGACTGTGTGTGTGTGTCTGTGTGTGTGTGTGTGTGTGTGTGACTGTGTGTGTGTCCGTGTGTGTCTGTGTGTAAGAATCCATGAGAAACTGGAGGTTTTCTTGTTCCTCTTCCCGTGAAACTGGTGTTGACCAGAATAAACGTCTTCCAGCAGAATAAAGTTTTGATGTGATGAACTACAACTTGATAAAATAACTAAATGAAAGGTTTTCCAGGAACAGAGTTTAAAGAAGTGAATCACAGAATTAAAGAGTGAAACTAGATTTGAGACGTCTTTTAAAAACCCTGTTTATCCTCCACAGCGACAGATTGGATTCATGTGTCAACTCTGAGGTTCAGAGCAAATCAAACAAGTGAGTGAGTAATTAATGTTTGAAAAGGAAAGTTAAACATTTTTGGAAACGGAAATTTACTTGTGGCCAATTTGATTTTCAAAGTTGGAGAGAAGTTCCGCGACTGCAACAGCTTTAAAACGTTAGTTTCCTGGTTGTTTTCAAATGTTAGGTTGACTCGATTTGAGGAGACACGTTGAGGTAAGATGTTTAATTGAGTTGTGATGAACTGTCAGTAAAGAGACTGGAGCAGCTTTCCAGACGAGGCTGGATTCCTGTTCTGTGAAAAGAACGTTACGCTGAGTGTTGGTTTGGAGTCGGGTCTCTTTAGTCTGAGCGTTTAATCAAACGTCCACAGCAAACTGCAGGTAACTAATCAGCTCTGTACCAGTGTGGAGGCAGGAAGATACAGAAAAGTAAAATATTAATGTCTGAACGTTGTTAAAACTCCAGAGATAAACAGGAAATCTGTGTTTCTTCTTTTCAAAAGGTTACTATCATTATTAAAACAGCTGCTTCACAGGTGACGGCTGGAGATTCATTGTTCAGCTGCTTCTCTCGTCGAGCGCCTGATGCAGGAAGTTCGATTTTCCTGAAAAGACTCAAAAAAGCAGCTGAAGTTTGTTAGAGGGGAGGAGGAAGTTTAATATCTATTTAATGAAACACAGGAAGTGTTCGCTTCAAGGAACGGAATGTGTGTGTGTGTGTGCGTGTGTGTGTGTGTGTGCGTGTGTGTGTGTGTGTGTGTGTGTGTGTGTGTGTGTGTGTACTTGTGTGTCTACTTCATAGTAAGGTCCTGTTTGTGTCTTAACTTTCTGATGAAACCTCAAATGTCTTTTTGAGGTTTAAGAGCTCGGCTCTGAGGGTCAGTGTTAAAATATGGTTTAGGTTACATAAGTTAGGGTTAGTGTAAGTGGTTAGTGTCAGTGTCAGGGTTAGTGGTTAAGGTTAGTGTAGGTGGTTAGTGTCAGTAGGTGTCCACTCATTTCTTTGGGATGGTTCATGCTCATGTCAGGAGCTGAGGAATTCCTCATGTCAACATGTGTCCTCACAGGTTGATAAATGATAAACTGTGGTTTCCTCCTTCACTCTTCACATCGAGAGAAACATTAGTTTAAAGTCTCTTCTTCCTGTTTTTCACAGTTTCAGTGTTTGGGTCTGAAATCATTCACTGATTCTCTCCTCACGACCACATTTACTTCACAGATAAGGTCGTTAGTGTTTCCTACACTAAGTTTTATTAAGTGTAATCACGCTCGGTGCAGCCTTCAGTTCACCGTCGTGTTGTCGTCTCACGGACAAAGTTTGATGGACAAGTCTGTGTGTGTCTCTGGACTGTGAGACTCCAAGTACCTGGAGAAAAAGCACATGCAAACTCTACATCCATCCTGGATTCAAACCCAGAAGCTGGAGGTGACTGTGCTGACCACTGTGGCGCTGTGCCATCAAGTATTTAAAGATTCAGATAGTTCAGGAGGACACTGTCAGCTTCTCTGTCTTCATGAAGAGTTCCCTCCTGCTCTGATGGAAGTGGAGATGTTGGGTCACCTCATGTTTGTGAGTGGATCAGACGTGATGAGCTGCAGAGGTTAATGAAGACCACGTCCACCTCTGTCCTGCGATGGCGGCTCCGCTCTGGCTGAGCGGCTCCGACCAACCAAGCTGCCTTTCAGCTTTCGCTCGTCCGGCGGATGCGAGTCACACACGCGGAGCAATTATGTTCTCTTTTACTCCCGCAACCACTTCCCGTCTCCTCTCTGAGAGCCCGAGAGAGGAGGAGATGGAGATGCACAATGAGATTTGAACCGTCTCCGCTGTCACTTAGCATTAGTTTACAGCCTCGTGCTGCCAGAGCGCAGAGGAAGCACTTTGGAGTTTTCCAGTCAGGCTCAGTTTACTGCGTCGTGCAGACGGCTGGTGGATGTGAGGAGGAGCAGATACTGGGAGTGGAGCAGAAAAAAAAAAAACGACTTCAAATCGAATCTGAACCTGAAGTCAGGGGAGAGAAAGAGCTGATGCTGCCAAGTATTCATTTATTATTCTTGTTTATTGACTCTGAGAACAGTCATTGATTCATCAGGAGGATCCAGTTGTTTCATCATTGTGCAAAACGCAAAGTGCTTTAAATAAATAATTCAAGTTAAAAACGAACAAAGGACGACAATGAAGTTTCTGCTTTAATTCAATAGAATTAAACTTGATTTACTGGATTAAAACGTCGTTAAGTCACAAAGTTCACGTCACTGGAGACGAACGAGGCTCTGAAATGCTCCGAACCCGCCTGTCAGATGGTTCCTCGTCCTTCTGTCCAGACCAACAGGCCAAAAGAAACAGTTCACTTCCACTGAGACACCTGCTCGGATGTTCACGTGGAATCACACATGATCAAGGCAGCGAGTTTCTCGCGAGGAGTCATGTCGCAGTTTGACGAACGTACAGTTTGAGAACACGAATTAAAAGAGTATGTTTTGCACCTCAGAGGATTTACACGAACAGTGTGAGGTGGATCATCTCAACATCAAAGTTTGTTTGAGGAGCGTGTGTGAAACTACTTAGAATTTGAATACATTTGAATAATTGCCTGTCACGTCAAATCACATCAAACTTGATTATATGAAAAGGTGCCGGCTCTAATTTACATCATCTGACGCAGCTTCTCATCAGTGTCTCTGTTAGATTTTTGCATATTTGTGTCATATGAACCTCCAGTAAAATGCATCTATTGGGGTCATGACACGTCACACAGCTCACTGTGTCTTCACGTGTTTGTCTGCAGGCCGAGTACGAGGTGACGCCCGACGAGAAGAGGAAGGAGTGCGGTCAGGAGTTCATGGACAAATACTTCAACCCGAAGGTAGCTGCTGCCGAAAAGACACAAATACTATTAACTGAGGGAATTAACTTCACGTCAGAGTTCATCTTCATCATGTGACAGACAGAAGGAGATGACTCAGCTAATGGGATTTTCTGCTTTTTCAAATATCGTACTCATGATTTCATCTGTTCAACAACCACTTGACTATAGTCGACTATAGTCGCTGAATTAAACCTTTGTATTTTAGATGCTTTTAAACAACACTGGGCAGCATCACTTGTATTTTAGTGAGGAAGCTATAAAGAAAAGTTTATATTAAATACTAATTTCATTCATAAACATCCGAGTCTCCACATTGTGACCAAAACATTATTCTATAAAAATTCAGCTTGAATATTTCGTCTTTTATTCCTCAGCAACATTAATGCCCTTGTGAAATTCTTCCTGACGCTGGATCATCAATGATCCACAGTCACGTGTCCATTGGATTTTCTGGATCCAAACTAAACCTTTTTTCTCCTTATTGAATAAAAAGAAAGAATAAATTCTAATTACAGTCCAATAACTAAATTCTGTTTCTGCCCCAAAAAAGAATGAACTTTGAAGGAAAAGCAGAGAATCTAAATTAAACCGTTAAAAACCCCAAATCCAATTTGCTCAGTTTTATTTTCTGACAACAGATTCGATCAGTTTAACGCATTAGAGCCGATTAGTTCCGCCAGAGTCACAGAAAGAAAAACTCTGGGTGGCTCATCACCACAGGGTCATGAAGAATCCACAGTCCAACTGTTTCCTCACACTTTGTGTTCGTACGAGTCTGAACACGCAGAAGGAAAATCTTCTGTCCTACAAACCCAGTTGATCTGGATCTACCTCTCAGATTCAACCAGCTGAGTCACAGCCTGTTTACCTGGAAGACTTCTTATCCCTTTGTGTTTGTGACGCAGTCAGACGACCATGTGCCGGAGGTGGAGGACGCCATGATGGCTCAGTGCAGCGAGCGGCTGCAGCAGGACGCCTGCAAAGAGCTTTTCAAGGACTGTACCAAGTAAGGCCATGATTCATCCTCCTTCCACCGAGATGTAACTGTGCTGGTTCGAGGTTCATTCAACCTGCGAATGTTTAAAGTACCAGTTTACTTTTCCTGCAGTCTGCAGCCGCGTCATTCTGTCACTCAAACGTCTCTGATTTCAACACTAGCTCCGACTCCAGGCACAACAATGGTGACTACAACGTCTCTTTTCAAGTGACAGGTTGACGTTCACAGACAATTACATTTACATTACATTGAGCTGACGCTTTTATCCAGAGCGACTCACAATCAGTGCATCAACCATGAGGAACAAACCCAGAACAACAAGAATCAAGAAAGTACAATTTATTGAAAAAAGCCAAACTACAAAGTGCTATAAGTAAGTGCCATTTAAGTGCTACTAAATTGTTAGTTTAAACTTGTATTCAAGGTTTAGTCAGAAGAGATGTGTTCTTAGTTTGCAGGAGAAGATGTGTAGACTTTCTGTCCTGATGTCCATGTGGAGCTGGTTCCACCGTTCAGGAGCCAGGACAGAAAACAGTCGTGATTTTGTTGAGTGACAGCTGTCCCTCGAAGTGAGGGAGCATCTGATTGGCAGATGCAGAGCGGAGTGGACAGGCTGGGCTGTAAGGTTTGGCCATGTCCTGGATGTAGACTGGACCCGATCCGCTCGCAGCACGTTACCAAGTACTAGTGTTTTGAAACGGATGCGGGCAGCTACTGGTAACCAGTGGAGCTGCTGCTTTCTGGGTGAGCTGCAGAGTCGGATGGCAGCAGCAGGTAGACCTGCCAGGAGGGAGGGGCAGTAGTCTATAGGCATGAGATGACCAGAGCCTGGACCAGAGCCTGGACCAGAGCCTGGACCAGAACCTGGACCAGAGCCTGGACCAGAGCCTGGACCAGAACCTGCGCCGCATTCTGAGTGGGAAGGGGGCGTGTTCTCCTGATGTTGAGCAGCATGTTTCTACAGGAACGTGATGTTGCAGTAATGTTGGCAGTGAGGGAGAGTTGACTGTCGGGTGACACACCCAGGTTCCTACAGGTCTGGGGGGGGGCTAACACGGAGCTGTCAAAGGTAATAGTCAGGTCATGGGTGGGAGAGTTTTTCCCTGGAAGGAAAAGTAGTTCAGTCTTGTCAAAGTTAATTTTCAGGTGGTGTGTGGACATCCACTGAGAGATGCCAGACAGGCAGAGATTCGTGCTGCTGCCTGTGTTTCAGATTGGGGAAAAGAGAGGATTAGTTGGGTGTCATCAGCGTAGATGTGGTAGGAAAAGCCATGTGAGTGAATGAGAGAGTTGGTGTACAGAGAGAAGAGGAGGGGACCCAGGACAGAACCTTGAGGGACCCCAGTAGTGAGAGGACAAGGTTCAGACACAGATCCTCTCCAAGTTACCCGGTAAGTGTGGTCGTTGAGGTAGGATGAGAGCAGGGAGAGAGCAGAGCCTGAGACACCCAGGTCCTGAGGGGGGGGAATAAGGATCTGGTGGTTCACTGGGTCAAATGCAGCAGAGAGGTCGAGAAGGATGAGGACAGAGGAGAGAGAGGCGGCTCTAGCAGTGTGAAGCTGCTCAGAGACAGCAAGGAGGACAGTCTCAGTTGAGTGGCCTTGAAACCAGACTGGTGAGGGTCAAGAAGGTTGTTATGGTGGAGATAGGAGGAGAGTTGATTAAAGATCGCTCGCTCGAGAGTTTTGGAAAGGAAGGGAAGAAGAGAGAGAGGTCTGTAGTTGTTTACTTCAGACGGGTTGAGGGGGGGTTTCTTCAGGAGAGGGTTTACTCTTGCGTCCTTCAGAGAGTTAGGGAAACAGCCAGTTGACAGGGAAGTGTTGATAAGATGGGTGACAACACAAGCGCTTAGATTTCCTTCGCTCCAGCTCCAGCTCCAGCTCCAGCTCCAGCTCCAGCTCTTCGTCTGCTCTTGGTCTTTTTTATTAAAACTCCCCAAACAATAGAAATGTCAGGAGTAGTGTTGACAAATGAAATGGTCCCAAACTCAGTGTGGGTGCTTTAGCTTTACTTCTGTGAGAGTCAGTGCATGTAATCTGTACAGGTCGCTCAGAGAAGAAGAGCTAACACACCTACAAGCTCATTACACCTGACATTCTTTTGGTTTGGGAATTCTGACATGTTGCATAAAAAGAGCTGAAACGGGAGCGCAGGGAATCTGTCCAACAAAATATCACAAGCGCCATCCAAGTGTCATCCATCTTTCTTTTCAGTCAAACACAGAATATTAGCTTCTCAACAGACTGAGGAATATTCAGGAACCTTCACGACGGAACATTAAACCCTGCACAGATACTTTCTCTGCTCAGCCTGAAATAAAACATCTCTTCTGATGAAGCGAATCACTGTTTGCTCTCCGCCAAAATCTCCCTCTGTCTTTCTCTGTGAGCTCACTGTTCTCCGGACACTTAAAAATAAAACGCTGTGATTCAGCTGCAGTCATGCACTGAAGCAGCACATCAAAACAAGTGCTGCAGGAAGCTGACCGCCTGAGCGCTGACCTGAATGTCTGCTCTGTCTCTGCACTCAGGATCTGGCGAAGGCTCAAATCTTTCATGTCACAAGGCTCGAGTCCAAGTGAAGTCATGAGTCACAGCGGTTAAAGTCAGCGAATAAGCAATTCTTCATTGTTTCTGTTTGGAAGTGAATCGGCCAGTTTGCGACTCGAGTCCGATTGGACTTGACGATGTGTGACTTCAGACTGGGATTGGCCTGGAGGAGAAAGGGGGCAGCAAGGCTCATGGTTATTGGTCGGTCGGGGGTGGGAAGGTCTGACTAAAGTCTGATGACGCCAAACGCCTCAGTGGCGCGTACTTCCATCAAGACCCATTCTCTAAACGAGCGGCAGCGACAGCGTGGACTCGAGGTGACGACTCACTTGATGAACAGCAGGTGGTTGTTTCATAAGCAGCAGATGTGCAACACGAACCGATAACCACATCTACCTGTACATCTCATACGTCACAACGCTGCACCTCACAGGTGTAGATTTACAAGTGGGCGTACATAGCTCTGTGCTCTAAGTGCTGCACTAGCCATATTTGCCAGCGCGCCACCCCCCCCTTCTAATTCATCCTCACACCCAGTCGATAATATGCGTAACAGAGCGATAAAGGGCATCACAGAGTGTGTTGTTTTGATACTCGTGTGGAGATGGTGATGTGGTCGTTATCAGATGGTTCCACAGCCCTGCAGTACCCCCCCCCCCCCCGCAGCCATGGGTGTTTCCCCGCTACAAGAGTCACAGTGAGTTCTCTCTTTGAGGCACGAGCAGGCATCTGCGCTGCCCTGCTCACATCTGGAGCAGAAAATAACACCGATAATTAATGCATGAACTGTGACACTCGAGGCAAGTTCATTTATATATAGCACCATCCAGACAAAAGACTCTATTCATAGAGTTTTACAGAGGACCAGGATAATTAGACACTTAAAATAGAACATCGTAAAATAATAAGACACGAGAAAATATAAATAAAACGGGTTAGAGGTTTGAACTCCTTCGGAACATGAAGAGTCACATGGTCTCTCTCCACATCTCCACTGCGCTGGAGCGTCTGGACACCATCTCAATATTTAATGTAACTGCTGTTTAGCCAGAGTTGCACTTGTTGTTGCTTTAAACGTACGATACACAACTTTGGCTTCAACATTAACAAAGGACCGACAGTTGTTAGTTGACGTTGTGAAGCAGCGTGGGATCATGGGAGTTAGTTTCTCATCCCATAATCCTCTTCAACTGTTTTTCCTTGGTCACATGTTTGAAGTTAAAGCAGAGACGGACAGAGCCACAGGTAAAGAGGATGTGACGCAGTTAAAAGGACAGTTTTTGAGCAGCTTCTCTTTTCTGCATCATTTCCAGGTTGATCCACGACTTCCTGAGCGTGGCGCCCTTCGCTGACTACCTGGACAGCATGTACTACAACAGGTTCCTGCAGTGGAAATGGCTGGAGAGGTAACGTCCCTTTGGTTTTTCTGCTGATGCTTCTCTCCGTTATCAGCACATTGTGTAACGACACACACATTAGTGCTACATTAGTCTAAATCTCCTTCACAGTACCAGTAACAACACGCTCAGCAGGTTGCCTCATTCCTCCCTGTTGTCCTCAGGTGAGAGTGATGTCACACTTTCAGCTGCCAGGCTTTTGTTTTGAAGCAAAAGTTAAGACGTTCAGTCATTTTTAAATTTGATCTTCAATTTCCATCTTTCTTTTATCCACAGTGACGAGCTCAGGCCAAAATATTTCCTCTTCAGTTATGAACAGTTTGATTTATTTTGTTCCACGTTGGAACGTTGGGTTCTAGTGTTTCTTCTCATCGGGGAAAACAAACAATAACCATGTGTAACACAAACTTCTACTTTTGCTGCGTCAGGCTCAGGTCCGGTTTCCTCTGGGGCTCGGACCAAGCAGCCTCCTGAGCTGAGCTCTAATAACCACTGAACTCTGAAAAGTCTTTGAAAAGCAGATTGATGAGAAGTAACTGCTGCACCCAGAAAAGTTGATCCAGTCACGTAACGAACTCAAAGACACAAGTTCCCACAAGTTTCTTGAGAAATGAGCCTCAGAATCTGATGGAAATTCCAAGCTGCTGAATTCCTGGTATTCAGCTCTTCTCCCTCTGACGTGTTTGACTTCTGTCAGCGGAGGAATCAAGAAAAAGCTTGAGCCGGCGTTGGTCTCAGTTTTATCAGGTGTGTTCACGGACATCCGATCATTTCCCAGACTCCACTTTGAAAACAGTTAACAAACCACAGGTCACGGTGGAGAGGAGCGAGCGTTTAGGTTTTGAACCGTCGCTCTTCAAGGATCAGCTGAGACAAACCAGCTGGAATCCCCCCCCCCGCTCAGTGGCCTGAATACAGAAGATCGCATCTGAAAAGAAAATATAAAATGAAAGAGATGAATGAGGTTTGTTTTCTTTCAGTTCCACGAGCTGCTTATCAGATAAAACCCCTGAATCTGAGAGTGTTCCAGGAACCATGGGCGGGGGGGCCTTGAATTTCTCAGTTAACCCAATGATGTTTGAAGAAGCTTTCACAAGCCACAGGGACACTGAGCCCCCCCCCCACCCACCCACCACAAACCACACACACACACTCACACACACTCACACGTGTGCTTCTAATTCTACAAATGCAGCGAAAACACAGAATCCACCAGAGACATATTTCATATTTAAAGTTAAAATGTGTCACAGCAGTGAATCTCTTCTTGATCAGATTCTTAATTGATTCTTGATCGTCTTGATGATTCTGCCGCTACGTGGCGTCAGACGATCAGAGTGAAGGGGGGGGGGGGGGGGCATCAGATGCTGTCCCCGCCTCCAAGGCCTCATGGTAGTGTGGAGCGGTAGTGAGCTCGGTGGGGGGGGGGGGTGCAGTTCACGCTCCTCTCAGCCTCCTGCTCATTGAACCATCGTTGGGCACATGGAGCGGGGCCGTGGTTGTTACGGGCCTGAACAAAATGGCAAAATAAGGGGGGGGGCAATTGACTCTGAGGTTTGTGTTCTCACATACATGCATCGGCTTCTACTGGATTCTTTGTGCTGCATGTGGCTGTAATGGGGGAAACCGACGGTTCAGATCGGGCTCAGGCAGGTTTCTCTCGGCCTTGGTCGGGTTTGGACGACTCTCTGCTCTGAGCGACAGAAACCAGGTCTGAAATCAGTGGTTCATCTACATCAGCAGGTGAACAGCGTGTTTTACCAAATAGCTTCAGGTGCATCACCACCTCCCTCTGGACTGAACTACAGCCAACACACCTTCACACAGGACTCGGGTCCCTGGTCCAACACCAGCTGCTGTGCCACAGATTCCAGATGAGGGGTGTGTTTGTGGGAGTTATACCAGGTCGTTATGTTGAATACAGTCATGAGTAAAACTCTGGTTTCACATAATGAGAACTCTATCTCCTGCACAGAGCACCTTTCAAAACGGCCACAAAGTGCTTTTCAGTAAAAAGTCGATTAATTAAAGGTTAGAATCTTTAGAGAAAGCGCTGAGATGAAGTGAGCTCATTGAACAGAGAGTTTCCTGAAGCGATCGGGTTCCTTCGCAGTCAGCAGATCTCAGATGTAAGAAGCAGCGTCACTGTTCAAAGTTTTAAAAAGTCCTGATATCAAGTCTGAAACCAGCCAGGAGTAATGTGACGTGCTCGTTCCTCTCAGAACCGAAGGTGTTGGAGTCGCTAGGACAAAGAGCGTTGCTGTAATCGAGTCTCAGGCAGATGAAAACATGGATGACCTTTTCTATATCTGAGAATGAAAGGAGTGATCTAATCTCGGTGAAATACCTCAACGGGACAAAGCCGGATTGTGCATCTTCAGTCGCCTGATTGTCAAACGACGAGCGATTCGCACAACTGGGCTAAAGGCCTCGCTTAACGAAAACATTACCGGATAAAGAACAGAGCAGATGAACCGTGAAGAGCTGGTGACTCGAGTCAGAAACACGCTCCTCAAACCGTCCTCCTTCCTGTAGCATCGGTGATTATTCTGCTCATTCATGCTCTGATGTTCCCTGTCCTCAGACTGTCTCTTTAAGACACCCCCCCACTCTGTTGTGATTGGTCAACTGATTCTCGCACGTGGCTTTCTGTGTACAATTAGCACGTATACGCTGTTTCCTGTAAATGTGGGTAAAGAGGAGTTTTCCTTTCTTTCCTCCTGTGAGCGTTGTGGTCAATTCCACAAACTGCAGCGCTATCTCACCTCCCGGGCGAACAAGACCTGTGTCTGTTGACCTGGGAGTGAAGGACGATTGTATCCAGCAACATTACAGACAGAAGTCACAGACTCTGAAACTTTGTAGAACTTCTACATTCATAAAAAACTTTTATAACACACGAGAGGAAAGAAACTCTGAAGAAACATCACATGTCTCCTTTATGATTAATAGAAACGTTTCAATATGTTTAGATCCATGAATCTCAGAGAAAACTTTCTATCTCACAATGTTAAAGATAGTGATAAAAACATTCTGCCCCTTTGTCCGGATCATTCCACAGATTCACTGGAAACATGTTCACTAGTTTTTGCGTCATCCTGCTTCAAAACAATCGCACAGAGCAACAATCTCCTCGTCGTAGATATTGAGCAACACGTTGTTCCCCCGTGTCACTGCAGCAAAGTTCTGGTTTCTCTCGTCTCCTTCAACACAAGATAATAAATCTTTGCTTAGGAAAGATTAGAATCAAACCAGGGTGTGAGCGCTGCAGCTCCGTTCAGGTCTAAACCTGGTGACGCACAAAACAAGCAGGTGAAGCAGCACCACCGAGCTCATTAAGCAGAACATGACTCTTTGTTTTCATGAGTCTTTCCTCTCGGGTCTTTTTAATTTTCATGCTTGAACCAATAGATTGTCCGGAGGGAGAAGAAGCGTGAGCGAGCAGGAGTTCGTTACCTGCTCAGCCTGTGGTTCTCCTACACGTGGCCCACGTGGAGGATACAGATGTTTCTTTAAACCTCTGCTCGCTCTGTAGAAGAACTGGTTTTAATGAGAATAAGTCGTTTTTGTTGCCTCCTGGTGGCTGGTTCCAGAAACGTATTGCTCACAGCAACGTTTTAAACATGTTTTCCTGAAAGGTCCAGATGTTGCTTTTGGTCTCACACACGTCCTGTGGCCTCGTCCGCAGCCACGTTCAGATCTACAGCTGATGATAAAACCACGTTCAGATCTACAGCTGATGATAAAACCACGTTCAGATCTACAGCTGATGATAAAACCACGTTCAGATCTACAGCTGATGATAAAACCACGTTCAGATCTACAGCTGATGATAAAACCACAGCTTCTCTAAAGTGACCAGACTCCTCAGGGTCAGTGAGATGTGACACTAAACAAACAGAGACAGCGGATCTCTCTCTCCTGGTTGGAGGAGACCTTCTGTCCCCAGTGAAGGAGTCTAACCATCTCAGGCTCTTCAACATGGAGCAGAAGTTGAAGCGCTGCTCAGGGGACCGTTGAGATGGTTTGAATCATCTGCAGGACGTCTCCTGAGCGCCTCCTGTTGGAGGTTTATATACAACCTTAAACCAGTAACTGACCTAAATCTGTTTCCTGAGCTTATATCACGTTGATAACTAGTTTTAAATGGACCTGTAGATGTGTTGCAGTTCGCTCAGAGTTGTTTGCTTCTGTCCCACAGGCAGCCGGTGACGAAGAACACGTTCCGACAGTACAGAGTCTTGGGGAAAGGAGGTTTTGGAGAGGTGAGTACATCTGATTAGTTCAGGAGGTAAAGTTGTTGTTTGTCCGTCCCTTCGTCTTTCAGCAGGATTGACTCCCAAACTACTGAGATTCCATTAAATGGACCAAAGAACACATATATAATATCTTTGCCGCGTTTAGGTTTCATTTCAGTTCTTTAGAAACAGATATTAACTCATATTTAACTGGAGTAATTGTGCTCTAGCCTCTGATTTACATTGTTCTCTGTGTAGAGGAAGAATAAAGAATCAAGTAAACCTGTTGATTTGAATTATAAAACGTTCACTTCACTGAAGGAAGAACTGAGCAGATTTCTGTGCTCGAGGAACACAACTCAACACAATTTAAATATTAAGGATTCAATGATATTTTTTATATCAAAGGCCAAAGGTCAACTTCACTGTGACATCATAATGTTGTGTTGGTGAAACTTATTGACAGAGGGAAACAAGCTGATGGCTCTTTCATTTGGATCCTTATCGTTAAATCTGTGTCTGTAAATCATAATCTTTATTCTTCTCAAACTGAAAATCTTTATAACACAGTTTTTTAACTTATATCCGTGCAGGATAAAAGTTTTAAACACCATGAGCAGGCAAATAACATCTTGTAAAGTTGTTCACTTCGACAGGAAGTAGCCGAAGCAAACTAAGTAAACATTTCTTCCTCAGGCGTCGAACCACATCTTTCCTCAGTCTTCTTCAAATGAAGACTCATTTAAATGGTTTAGAAGTTAAACTGAAACTTAGACTGCGATTGAGCAAAGAGCCGCAGCTTCATCAGAGAATCTGTCTCCTGGCTCCTGATGAAGGACTTTATCTGCAGAGATTAAATCCAGTTACACGCCACTGAACTCTGTGCTGCACTGAGGTTTGGATTCTGATGTCACGGTGATGAACGATTAAACAGACGAGCAGTCGGGTCAGGAGATGATGTCATATATGAAAACAGAGTCCAGGTTCATTTTATTAACATGGATCATAACATTTCCCATGATTCCCAGGTGTGTGCGTGTCAGGTACGAGCCACAGGGAAGATGTACGCCTGCAAGAAGCTGGAGAAGAAGAGGATAAAGAAGAGGAAAGGAGAATCCATGGCGCTCAACGAGAAACAGATCCTGGAGAAAGTCAACAGCAGATTTGTTGTAAGAAGTTTTTTCTACTGATATTTTCACTGAATACTGAGTCTACCTATACTTGACTCTGATTGGTTTGTAGACGCCATCTGAAGTCAGTTGGGGGGGGGTAGTAGTCTTTCTGTTCTTTGTTCTTTGTTCCTACAAATATAGAATTTAGAATTCTCAGTAAATGAAAACAACACATTGTTCCGTCTGTGGTTTGTTGGACTCTTCCTGCTCTTTGTTCGATTTGGACGCAGGTCGGTCGGTTTGTCTCACGTCCGAGGAGAAGTCACAACTTCTCTTACTTACTTTAATTTGACAGAAATGTTGGCAGCGCTTCTTAATCGTAGAAAACATCCACATTAAGACACTGATCTCTTATGACACATTCAGTTTCTTTTAGTTAACGAAGGATATAAAGACGTAATGTGAGGCTCAAAGAGACACAGATCACCAGCAGGCCACTTTGACCCTCGTCCGTCTGCAGGTGAGTCTGGCGTACGCCTACGAGACGAAAGACGCCCTGTGCCTTGTGCTGACGCTCATGAACGGAGGAGACCTAAAGTTTCACATCTACCACATGGGCGAGGCGGGTTTCGACGAGACGAGAGCCGTCTTCTACTCGGCGGAGATCTGCTGCGGCCTGGAGGACCTGCAACGAGAACGCATCGTGTACAGGTCAGCGGTCACACCTCAGAGACAGGAAGCTCCCTCCCCTCCGTTCTGTCTCTAACTGTCGCTCTCTCTCTCTGTGGCACAGGGACCTCAAACCAGAGAACATCCTGCTGGACGACCTCGGTGAGTAACAGTCATCGGCTCCATTCTTTAAAACCCTTCACGCCACAATCTGTGGTGTCTGCGATGAGCTCGTGCTTCTCTTGCTCTCAGCCCAATACAATGAGATCTTCTGAATAAACGTTTCACTTTCTCAAACCGATTGAAACCTTGTTCATGAGTCTGAACCTGAGCCGGAGCATTAAACCAAAATCCATTCCATCAGTCTGTGTGGATGAATTTCCAGCGGGAACCACCGGGGGGCGCTTTGACTCCAGCAGACCAGTGTGCAGCCTGCATCAGTCTCTGCTGACGAGTTTAATCATCACAGTTAGACTCTAATTTAAAGAAAGGAGGAAGAAGTAGTAAGTTTCATTTAGAGCTGGAGATCAAACGACGTGAGGAGCTGTTAAATCTGCCTGTGAAGATTCAAGGAAACAAACTGTTCCATGACGTTGTTCTAAACTTTAAACCGGAGCGAAGACGTTTCCCATCGACACGAGACGTGGACTCATTTCTTCTCAGTTTCCTCAGAGTCGTGAGCGGCAGGTTCCTGAGGACTCAGACTTTAATGCTTGTTCTGTTTCTTATTCTACTTTCAGTGAAATATGCAGAAGCTTGATTAGTCGGTGATGTTATTCATTAAACTACAGAGAATCCAACTGAATCGTAATAATAATATTGACTTTATTCCCTTTAAGTGACTCCAATGCTCCGTCATACTACATAATTCAAGTGTAGTCATCTAATCAGTAGTATTATTATTAATGATGAATATTCATCTTTGTGTCTTCAGGCCACATCAGGATATCAGACCTGGGTTTGGCGGTTCATGTTCCAGAAGATCAAACCATCAAGGGCCGGGTGGGAACAGTGGGATACATGGGTGAGTGACGTCTGAGCTGAGCAACTCCAGTTTGATCTGTTGATCCCAGGGGGGGGGGAGTGACGCTGTCTTTGTTCTCTCTCTCTCCTCGTCCTCAGCTCCTGAGGTGGTGAAGAACGAGCGCTACACCTTCAGCCCGGACTGGTGGGCGCTGGGCTGCCTGCTGTACGAGATGATCGAGGGCCAGTCGCCCTTCCAGCAGAGGAAGAAGAAGATCAAGAGGGAGGACGTGGAGCAGCTGGTGCGGGAGGTGGAGGAGGAGTATTCCAGCAAGTTCTCTGAAGACGCCCAGTCCCTCTGCAGGATGGTGGGTGGAGTCCAAACCTCAGTTTCTGTTTGCAAAGAGTTTCTACGTGTCCGTGTGACCTCGGGCTGGTTGATCAAATTATTAGAATTAGGTGGTTGAAGGTCAAAGGTCACTGTGACCTCGCAAACCTGAGAAATCCATCAATCAACTTCATCGTTGTCCTTCTCATTGTTTTATTATGACTGTTGAGATTATTTCCTTGTACATGTTTACATGAGGAGATTATTCTGATTATTCTTCACAGTGAGTTCGCGTCTTTTTGTTTTTCAGCTTCTCGCCAAAGACCCCGCAGAGAGGCTGGGCTGCCAGGGGGGCGGAGCCTCGGAGGTCAAAGCTCATCCCATCTTCCGCTCCATTAACTTCAAACGCTTGGAGGCCGGGATGCTGCAGGTCCCGTTCATCCCTGACGTAAGTCTGAGGGACGTTATCCACGTTTCGTCAGTGACGAGCGCAGCCACACAGATGCTGTTATATATGATTATTATCGTTATTAATAAATGATTTACTGCTGTTGATTTTCATGTATTACATGTCGACTGGTTCCTGGTAAATGTGTTTCTAAAGATCTTGTCTAGTCTGGATGAGGCTCAAAGCTCTTCACAGAACAGTTTGACCTTCACACATTTAAACACACAATCATACATTCATCTATGTGCAGCACTTTTCTATCTGACATCACACACACACACACACACACACACACACACACACACACTTCAGTGTCTTGCTCAAGGGCACTTCTCCTTCTCTTGAGTCTGTTAAATAACCGACAATCTTCAGACCAAAGTTCACAACTTTACAAAATCTGGACGTCTGGAAACTGAAACGTGTTCTTATTCAACTTTACATCCTGTGCTGAGGACATGGTGTGTGTGTGTGTGTGTGTGTGTGTGTGTGTGTGTGTGTGTGTGTGTGTGTGTGTGTGTGTGTGTGTGTGTGTGTGTGTGTGTGTGTGTGTTGCAGCCCCAGGCGATCTACTGTAAAGACGTCCTGGACATCGAGCAGTTCTCCACAGTTAAAGGTGTCGAGCTGGAGCCGAAAGACGAATCATTCTACAGCAAAGTGTCGACGGGAAGCATCTCCATCCCCTGGCAGAACGAGGTCAGACACACACACACACACACACACACACACACACACAGACACACACACACACACACACACACACACACAGACACACACACACACACAGTTGTGTTTTATCTGTTATTCCAGCTCTGTTCTCTTTATTCTAATTATTTCACCACGAACACGAAGGGTTTAACTGAAATTAATTAACTGATTAAAAAGCGGAAGGGAAGAATCTTTCTTTTTGTCTAATTAAGTCTGTGTTCATAAATTTGAACTTAAATGAAATGTAATGTAACTTGAAACTGGAGGAACAAATAAATATAAATATGAATTTAATGGTTTTTCAATATGTTTCATATCAAAACCTGAATTAAATTTCTTTGAAGGGTTTGATAACAACAAGTTGGATGTTTCTCTGCAGATGATTGAGACGGAGTGTTTCACTGAGCTGAACATTTTGTACCAGGACGGGACGGTCCCCCCCGACCTCGACTGGAGAGGTCAACCGTCTCCTCCCCCCAAACAGGGACTCCTGCAGCGGCTGTTCGGCTCGGTAAATGGCGTTAAAAGTAAAAGACGGCGGCGCCCGTATTTGAGATTTAGCTTCATTTGTGTACAACGGGAGGAAGTGGAGACGCGTCGTCCATCTTACACTGTGTGGTCTGAACTCTTTAAAGTTCCCTCCACACGTCAACAAACGCTCAAACAAACATGCCGGGCCAGTAGGTGGCGATAGAGTCTTCACCAACGATCGACCAAACGCCAGAGACGAAAGCTGTGGTACAAATAACTTCGAGTCAGACGTCTGTTAGTGTCAGTAATGTTGAGCAGGGATGCTAAATGTAGCTGCTAACTTGTAACTAGACGTATAATCGCTAACCGCACGTAGAGAAACTGGTTTAAAGACTCTGGTGTTGTTGTTTCTACACAGAAACCAGAAACCAGTGACGAGTCTGAAACACACAGGACTAAGTTAGTTTTACTAAACCGTCGTGAAGCAGCGCGGCATCATGGGAGTTTCTATGATCACTGACTCTCTGTCTCCCTCTGCAGGAATGCTGTGGTAACTGCAGCGACAGTGACGAGGAGCCCACCAGGCTGTGACACACACACACACACACACACACACAAACACACACACACACACACACACACACACACACACACACACACGCACACACACACACACGCACACACACACACACAAACACACACACACACACGCACACACACACACACAGGATCTTATTTGTTTACAACTTTTGCACATTTGTATTTTTAAGATAATTCTATCTCTAAAAGTCAGAATGTATATTTTCATCATTATTTAAATCGTGAATCGTCGTCGCTCAGGAGACGGAAACAAGATGAACTTTTTTTTTTTTCCTATTAATTTTTTGTCCAGGGAAGTTTTTTTTCTTCCTCCTCATTCGTCCACACATTTCCACGTTATTGAACCAGGAGCTGCCGCTCCACTGGACCAATGGCCTGCTGTAGAAGTGCCTTGCTCGTGGGCACCGTGGCAGAGGGGAGGACTGAGCATTGATCTCTTTACGCTTTCCCACTTTGTCCGTGAGGCTCATGAACTGTGACCACTTGACTTGCTCCGCCCCCGTCCTGCTGTGGCAGAACGCGCTCTCTTCTCTCGTCTCTTTGATTCCACTGGACGTTTGAGGAACGTGACGTCAGAACCAGGAAGTCGACATCTGCAGATATTGTTTATAACCACGTTGTTTTATTTCATCATGAAATGTGAGAATCGATCTCTGCGTCAGTTCGTCTTCAGGGACTCGTCGGCTTAAAGTGAAAAACACCTTTTTTGTTCATCCTTCATTTTCAGCCCCAGTTTCAATAATCATATTATTACTCAACTCAATTAACTGAATCTTCAAACTATAATTATGACGCTGTGGTTGATTCGCTCCAGTTTCAGTCCACAATTCTTTTGACTCATATGAGGAGACTGTGACCTTTGACCTCTGAAATCGAGTCAGTTCATCTGAGTCCAAGTGACAAGTGATCAAATGTGAATAAAATCCCAAAACGCAGACTTGAAATATGTTCAAGAGGCAAAACACCTGTGAGGTCAAACAACTTCACCTGAAATCTGATCAACGAATCTGAGTCCAAGTGAACATTTGTGCCAAATTTGAAAAGATTCACTCGCTGTGTTTTTGAGAGAACGTGTTCACAAGGCACAAAGTGTTAGTGACGTCACTTTGACCTTTGACCTTTGCCCTTCGACCACCACATTCTCATCATCTCATTTGTGCGTTCAGGTGAACGTTTGTACCAGATTTGAAAATGTTCCCTTTAGGCGTTCTTCAGATATTTGATTTACTTTCCTACAGAGAGAAATTGTCGGGAGACGAGAAACAAAACTCAAACACAAGTTTAGTTTCAGTTTGTTCAGATCAAACAGTCGTTGAAGTTCAAAGGAAATCAGCACATAACTTCTCAGGGTTTATTCACGATTTCATTCACTGTTCCTTTGTTTTTCTTTGCTCTTGAGCTGAATCGATTCATTAAGATAAAACCCAGTCGATCCCCGTCAGGACTCTGGTCACATGATCACCGTCACCGAGCCGACGGCGGGACGAACTGAAGGTGTCGGTTGAAATCCTGCGTCTCATGAGGCCTCAGCTGGTTCTGTTGCAGTCGATTCTTCCTCAAACTATCTATGGCCTCTGATTCTAAGCTAATAAAATGAAATACCTCTGAATGTACAAACGGCTGAAGTGTTGTTTGTGTGAGACGACGGAAACCACTTATCATCCTGTTCCTATATTATTATATATATATATATATATATATATATATATATAATATCATTATTCAGGTCAGGTTCTCTGCAGAACATCTTTAAAATAACCACTGTTGAGCTGCACAGGCTTAAAAGGAAATAAAAAGAATATAGATATATAATAAAATACGAAAGCAGTGGAAGGTTGAATATCATAAATAATTGAGAATTAAAATGTTGCATAGTAACAGAAATCAAGGTCTCAATATAAATAGAAAGTCCGTGAGAAGAAAAGGTTTTAAACGAGCAGTGATTTTAACCATTTAGGAACAAAGTGTTTCACAGTGAATAAATATCAACAATCGTCCAAAATGAACTAAACTCTGAAGATTCAGCAACAAACTTAACAGAGAATTTAAGCTTTTAAACTTTTTAAAGTTCGTTTCCAAAGAAAAGTCTTTTTCATCAAAACAATTAAAATAAAAAGATAAAGTAACATGACACTGAATTTAGAAAAATATGCAGCATCTATATTTAGAACAAGTTATTTACTCATCAACTGATCATTTTAAAATCAGCACTTGGATGATTTGATGTTGACACTTTAATGGTTATTTTATGAAACTGGTTCCACGAACATTTGACACAATTCTAGAAGAATCAGTGAAACATGAGTCGAGTCCATCAGGAGAACATCACGTGTGGGGGGGTTTCAAAGTTTAAATGTTTTAATGTTTCCTCCTTCGTTAAACTGCATCACAACATTTCTGTTTCTGTTAACTTCCTTTGATCCTCGATAAGGAAACTGTCGTCACTCTCTTGAATTCCTCCTGAACCTTCAGCGCATTCATTCTTTTCAAATTCTTTCTCAGATGAATCGTTATGAAAGAACTTTTCAAGGAAACTGAAAAAAAACTGAAGCTCTTTTATAAAATGTGACCTCAACTGAGTTCAGGTCACTGAGATATGTTTTCTGCCAATAAAGAGGACGAGGAATAAAGTTCTGAAAATTATTAATTTTGTCCCTGGATTCTAAGATTCTTTTTTTCTCAATAAAGGTTTCATGATCCTCCTCTGAAAAACACATTTTGATAAAGCTACTTTTTAATTTGTCAGAACTTATAATAATTAAACCAGTTCAGCAAAACCAGAAATCAACATAACTTAGAAGTTAGTTTAATGTTCTCTACCATCACAGTGACGATACTGACCCCTGGTGGCTCCGCATAGTTAACATGTCGGTAAATCATCCGCTGTCTTTTAATTCAACATTTTAACTGGACGGTGTAAAAACAGGTGAAATCCAAACTGACCACAGACGAGAACAAAGCAGAACAATCACATGACTCACGAGCTGGAAACTGCATCTGGAGGAAAGAGACGACGCTGATTCACTGAGAAGTTCTTAAAAAGTAGAATTAATAGTTTTACTTTTCCTTTAAAACAAACTTTATTTGCTCACCTCAGCCTGATCGTAAACCTGCTCGGCCGAAGTCAATAATGTTACGATGTTTTGAACAAGTGTCGTATTCATTTGAACTAGATTTTTTGTAAAGTGAGCAGAGGTGAGGCTGACTCCTGATTGGTCGAGTGTGTGGATCAGTGCGACCTCGGGAAGTGACGTCATCACCACAAGATGGCAGCGTTGGTATCTGAGATATTGTGTGGTCGTCTTTATTGAAACAAACTGATCCGAGCATTAAGTCTGCGCATGTTCAACTCCTCTAAACACTCGCAGCTAGAGAAGTGATTTCCTGATGACTCTTCAGTCCGAACCGAAACATCAGGTGTGAAACGTTCCTCAGAGCAACAGAGCAACGATCACTCAGCTTCATCATCAGCCTCACGACTCAAACACGATGTTCACACACTGATCTCTGGCAAACAGACGGGAACATCTCGTCCTCGGGAGACAATGACGATGATTCGAGCTGCAGCGACGAGTCGGGACGAGGAGTCTCTTTAGTTCTCCGTCTAATCAGGACCCGTCTCACACCAGGTGAGAGAGGAGCTGTGATTAGCTGATGGAGACGATGAGACTCTGAGTGGATCATCGGGGACATTTCTTTTCTTTCTGAAGAACTCCAGGAACAGACTTTTCTTTTTCATCTCTTCTTTTGTTCTTCTCTCATCCGTCATCACATTCCTTCCTCTCTACCTCCTGCGCTCTCGCTCTCCCTCTCTCCCTCTCTCTCTCTCTCTCTCTCTCCCTCTCTCCCTTTCCCTCTCTCTCTCTCTCTCTCTCTCCCTCTCTCCCTTTCCCTCTCTCTCTCTCTCTCTCTCTCTCTCTCTCTCTCTCTCTCTCCCTTTCCCTCTCTCTCGCTCTCTCTCTCTCTCTCTCTGTCTCTCTCTCTCTCTCTCTCTCTCTCTCTCCCTTTCCCTCTCTCTCGCTCTCTCTCTCTCTCTCCCTCTCTCCCTTTCCCTCTCTCTCTCTCTCTCTCTCTCTCTCTCTCTCTCTCTCTCTCCCTTTCCCTCTCTCTCTCTCTCTCTCTCTCTCTCTCTCTCTCTCTCTCTCTCTCTCTCTCTCTCTCTCTCTCTCCCTTTCCCTCTCTCTCTCCCGCTCTCTCTCTCTCTCTCTCTCGTTGTCAGAGCAACAGCCCACGATGAAAATCTGGGGCCAAAGTTATTAAAAGTTCTTTGAACAGTTTAAAACAAATCTAATCCAAGATAGTTTCAGCTCCTCTGACGTGGTGCTTTCAGGTAAACAATGTTAAACTGAAAACTTTGTATTATAGATGAACAGGTTCTCTGTGTCGTCATGGTAATTACCAAATCTACCAAAGCAACCTTTTCTAAACTTGGAGGAGGGACGGGATGTGAGCCGAGGATCAACTGGATCCAGATAAACCGGCGGATCAAGGTTTTGTTCCACTTCCTTTAACACTGCAAGTTATAGTGTTAGCTATGACTAAGTTAGAGCGTCAGCTATGACTGAGTTAGAGCGTCAGCTATGACTGAGTTAGAGCGTCAGCTATGACTGAGTTAGAGCGTCAGCTATGACTGAGTTAGAGCGTCAGCTATGACTAAGTTAGAGCGTTAGCTATGACTGAGTTAGAGCGTCAGCTATGACTGAGTTAGAGCGTCAGCTATGACTGAGTTAGAGCGTTAGCTATGACTAAGTTAGAGCGTCAGCTATGACTGAGTTAGAGCGTTAGCTATGACTGAGTTAGAGCGTTAGCTATGACTGAGTTAGAGCGTCAGCTATGACTAAGTTAGAGCGTTAGCTATGACTGAGTTAGAGCATTAGCTATGACTAAGTTAGAGCGTCAGCTATGACTGAGTTAGAGCGTCAGCTATGACTGAGTTAGAGCGTCAGCTATGACTGAGTTAGAGCGTTAGCTATGACTGAGTTAGAGCGTTAGCTATGACTGAGTTAGAGCATTAGCTATGACTAAGTTAGAGCGTCAGCTATGACTGAGTTAGAGCGTCAGCTATGACTGAGTTAGAGCGTCAGCTATGACTGAGTTAGAGCGTTAGCTATGACTGAGTTAGAGCGTTAGCTATGACTGAGTTAGAGCGTTAGCTTCTCTTGTTGATCTGTTTCTACACTTTGGTTCATGTGGAACATTTGATGCAGCTGTAAACTTTGTATGAAGATGAACAACAACCAGTGAAACCTCTTTAAAGAGCAACTTGATACCTGAATGGTTCTTGGGCACAAACCATGAGGACATTTACACTTTGTCGACGGTTCGACTCCCAGCCGGTTACTTTAGGTCTCTTCATTATATAGAAGTAAATGATGATACAAATTATTGATGATTAAAATGTCCTCATGTTTGGTCTGAACTGAAGAGCGACTGGATGTCAAAGAGTTATTTATTATAAACTAAAGTAAATGTATTTAAGCTCTGATTGAACAATGGTTTCGTGAATTTGTGCTGAATTCTAAACACAAGAGAAAAGTAAAACTTTAAATTCGAGAGAGGAGCGAGGTAACTCAGCTGCTGTTGCTACGGCGATGAAGAGGATTTTATCACACTGCGGTTTAAAATAAAGCTCAGAGACATTAAAGGCCGATAAAGAAAAATGAAAATGTTCGTCAGTGCAGAAACAAACTTCGTCCAGGTGGGTCAACATCCATCCTCTGTCTGTTACCATGGCAACCCGAACTCACGGAGGATCGAAATGAACGTGATGGAAGTCGACACACGTCCACAGTCTCTGCTGCTCGCTGCGATTTATTTTGTGCTGTTGTGTTCAGAGGACGAGTCGTCAGCTGATTTCATGATTACATCCACCTCCTTCACGACGCAGATAAAGAGACTGAAGAGGCTCCGCAGCTTCTCGGTAATCAGGACATGAGCCGAGACTCGAGCAGGAGGCAGAATGAACTCTGGATTATTATTCATTTATGAACTCTGGATTATTTTCACATTCTCTCCTGCTGAGCCAGAACCTGGGGAAACGTTTTCTGATTCCCATGATGCTCAGTTCGGTGCCAAAGCTCCTCCGGGGGTTTAATACTCATATTGTATATACGTTATAATGAAATGACTCCATGTAGTTTGTTCATGTCAACATGTTTATATCCAGGGAGGCTGGTAGATGAAAGGAATCAGACGTGTCACAACACAATGTGGAACACCCGCTGCCGTCGTGACTCAGGTGACGCTCAGCTGCAGGATTTGAATTTATTCATCTGTCACATCTACGACAGGAGCAGAATGCAGAAGGAGAAACTCGGCTCCCTGCTCTGCATGATTCAAACACCTCATGGTAATTGAGTTAGATGAGTTAAATGAAACTATAACAATAAAATCAAACACATGAGTTCCACATTATTCTGTTTACATCTTTGCAGCCGTTTAGCTTTGACCTGTCGTCTATACGTGGCCTCTACGAGACACACGATGAGAACACACGTTATAAAAGAAAAGGTACGACACATGCCCCGCCCCTCCTGCCTAGAGAGCCAATGGGAAACATGTCGTGTTGTTGCACTGATGCAAACATAATCCCTCACGTGTAGAAGAAGTAAAATCACAGACTGTTAATAAGAGTGGACGCAGACTCCGGGTCCAGAAGGTAAAGCCAATGCAGAAGTGTCTACACAGTGTCTTCTGTGTAGTGACCAGCAGGGGGCGACTCCTCT
>NC_047164.1:986333-1006333 GCF_009819705.1 Hippoglossus hippoglossus | reverse complement strand
TGGACCCTCAGACACAGGGGACAGGTCCCACGCAGCCAGGGGCCGAGGCACCCAGGGGCCCCCACACACCCAGGGGCCGAGGCACCCAGGGGCCCCCACACACCCAGGGGCCCCCACACAGCCAGGGGCCCCAGAGGAGAGGGTCAGGGTCACAGCCCCAGAGGCCACCATGAGGTCATTGTCTTTCCAAAACCGCTGCAGGTTCATAAGATGCTGTTCAGATACTTGAACACTTAACACATCACTATGATCATCACTATAATTGATAGTATTAGTATTATTAGTGTTATAATAATTGTTATTAGTGTTCTTATTCTTCTTATTCTTCTTCTTCTTCTTCTTCTTCTTCTTCTTCTTCTTCTTCTTGGGAGGTTGTGATGTTTGAATGGTTGAGATCAGTTTGATTTATCACAATTTTTTGTTGGCAACCGAAATCCAAAATCTAGGACTCTAATAAAAAACTGCTGCAGCATTCACACTAATTATTATTATTATTTACTCGTGTTTTTGTATTTTATTGAGTTTGTATTAGTTTATTTCACACTTAACTGATAAATAAATAATAGAAAGATACATGAATCCATACAACCAGACGAGTGTAAACAGGAAAGTGCCTTGCTCAAGGACACTTCAACACACCGACACAGACACTGGAGCAGCATGTCACTGTGAACATGTGTTAGCCGCGTTAGCTTAGCTCAAACAAAGGCTGAAATCTGACACAACCTGGTGACTAAGAGGTTAAAGTGCTGACTCGCTGTTTACGTCCATGATGCAGCGACCGAGGAATGCAAAGACTCATGGGAAAATACCCTGTTCTGTAAAAACCAGTGGATTCAGAGGCCATGAGGCTTTTAGCTGTGAGCGTGTGGACATGTTGAGAGGAGGTGAAGGAGGTGGAGGAGGTGAAGGAGGTGGAGGAGGTGAAGGAGGTGGAGGAGGTGAAGGAGGTGGAGGAGGTGGAGGAGCTGGAGGAGGTGGAGGAGCTGGAGGAGGTGGAGGAGGTGAAGGAGGTGGAGGAGCCTGGTGTCTGACTCCTTCACGTCTGGATGAAGAAGATTCAGTCTGAACCTGAGAGATTTCAGGTTTAACATCTTTACTGAGACGTGTTTCTAGAAGGACATTTCTATTTTTACTCAATATTTGAAGATTCAGCAACAGATTTTTAGGTTTTAATGCTTTTATGACAAATTCTAGATCCTGAATTTATTAGTTGGTCAATAGAAAACTTTATCAACCATTTCAGTTATGTTTTAATAAAAATGCTGCACATATGTTGGTTCCTGCTGATCTTAAAGTAAAGTTTCATGATGTTACCTTCTTCTTCTTTTAGTTTTCAAAGGTAAATAACAAAAAAACAAGATGGAGGAACTTTATTTAATGTCTACTTTGATTGTTTTTGTTTGGTTTATGGGCCATCTGCTAACATGGAGGAGGTGGGTTTATGACCTTTACTGCAGCCAGCCACCAGGGGGTGTTTGAGACACGTCTCTTTTGGTGTCTGTCATGTGGATTATTTATAGTTCGGTTAGTGATAGGTAGGTTTGGATTGACATGTTACGAGTTGTTGGACGTGCTGGATAATAACCTTTAATTCTTCCGTCAGGTGACGTCCTCCGTTATTTCAGCTCGTATTCAGATTCTCTCGCTGCTCGAATGTTCTCTCCTGTAAATCCGGTTCACCTCCATTCGAAGGCCTTAAAGAACAGATATAAATAGAGCGAGATGTACTGTACATGTGGAGGTTGAGTGTGTTTCCTGAGCGCTCCTCTGTCACGAGTGGATCGGACGCAGGAGGCGTGGGGAGGGAACGGCGGCTCCATTCCATATCAGTACTCACAGATTGAAATATCCGCGGCTGTGCGACCTCGCTGACGGCCCCCCCGCTGCTGAATCACCGCCGCTGAACAATTTCAAATTACAACAGACACAGGGGTGTGATTCCCAGAGGTGATGTGGAGGTGGAGGATGAAAAGACGATGACACAAACACCGCGGCTCCACTCGGGCTATAAATGAAACTGTAATTCAGAAAGAAAAAAAAAGAAGAAGAACTCAGACGTCAGAGTTTTATTTGAGGAATTAAAGAGAAAGAAGGAGTCGCTTCTCAAAGAGGAAAAACCAGAGGTGGAAAAATCCTCTTCCTCCAGAAATGAAGCCAAAATATCATTTATAGTCAGAGTCTGTGCCGTGGTGATCGTAAAGTAGAGCCGCGGCATCGAACACCTGCAGGTACACCCACTGGACCAAGTCAGCTGACGTCTCAGCCCGTTTTTATATCATCAAATAAACTAATCTGATCAGGAACATGAACAAACATCAGTGAGGTAAGAACGACCTGAAATGACAGAAACCATCTTTGACAAACATTTAATTAACATCTACTGTGATGTTTGTTAGTTTGGTCCATGTCCCCTCTGCTAACGTGGAGGAGGAGGAGTTCAAGCTCTCGCCAACCAGTGAAATATGCTCCGACATTCACTTGTTCGGTTTCTTACTCGCTCACATTCTCTTTTCCTCTTCTCCGTTTCCTCCGATAACATCGTCTTTGGTTCCTCCAGAGACTGTCCTGTCCTATAGCTAGCTGCTAGCTGCTAGCTGCGACGTTGTTGGTGACGTACGTCGTAATGTTCCAGCACGGTACACTAAAGTTACACAGTGTAGTTCCAGGCCTGCAGGGGGCGCTGTGGCAATGATCGACACACGTTGGTATCGCAGCAAGATGACCCTGAAGCTGTTATTTTACGTTATAAAAGGAAGTGGTGATTATTTAAGTTGGTAAAGATTTCATTTACAGGTGTGAACAAAGCTGAGCAGGTGGAACGAGGTGAAATCTGGAGGCTGAACCGACCTGATTCGTATCAAACTCTCAAAAACACCACAAAACATTTTGATCGTTGATTTCAGCTCAAACATTTAAACCAAATCCCAGAATCCCTCCTCAGCTCACAGCTGAAGCTCGGGTGTGATTCTGCTCTTGATTCACGGAGACTCTGGTTCATGGAGTGTTTCTGAGGGACGGATCTTTCAAAGAACAAATCGTGTTCCAGTTTCTGCGTCGACGCTGTGAACCACGAGTTGAATCTTGGGAGACGATGGTTTTGCAAACTCAGTCTTTGTCCAGTGGAGATTTCTGCAGACGTCAGCTGTTGATGAAGAGCTGCGGAAATCTCTGAAGAAATTAACAAACAACCGGCAGCTGCTGTTTGTGTCCAACGAATCTGCTGCTGCAGCGGAAAATGCTTCTGTTCTGAGCCAATCAGAGGAGAACATTCATCTGTTCATCAGGAAGAGAACTGTGTTAAACCAAATGATATAAAGAAAAGACGAAGATGATTTTTCATCTACCTTTAATTTCTACCTCCTCTTTCTTGATGAAAGAAATCAGACGTGTTTTTATGAGTGTGTGTTTGAATTTAAAGGGCTTGTGTGTGTGTGTGTGTGTGTGTGTGTGTGTGTGTGTGTGTGTGTGTGTGTGTGTGAGGATGAATTTGGAAATCATGGAGACAACTAAGAATCTCTGATGTATCCTGATGTTTTTCAGTTTTGTCGTCACTGTGAATATCTTCTCTGCTCTGAGGTGTGAAACTGACCCCCCCCCCCTCTGAGACTCAAACCTTCGTCCTGTGTTTACTGATTCTCACTGCTCTGACTCTGGTAATCTGACGATGGCGTCTCCTCGTCCCCGTGTCTCTGCAGAGCAACGTGACACCGAGGAGTTCCGTCAGGATCTGAGACGGAGGAATTCTGGTCCTGGTGGTGCAGACGGACCCCGACTCCGACCCCCCCGCCTTCCTGCAGGGACCAGCTGTTTGACCTCGCTCGGAGGAACTGGTCACATCACCAGTGAGTTTTTTTGGCGCTTCTGATTGGACGTCGCCTCAGATCACCTGACCTGGCCTCATGCGATGATGTCACATTTTTATCTTTCGTCAGAAAAGACTAAATGTTTTCATCCTCCTCAGAAATCTGAGGATTGATTATCGAGGATTCTGCTGGAGAATTCAAACAGACGTTTATCTGTCGTCCTGTGGAAACACGGTGTGAGTTTATCTCGGGATTCAAACCATTTCCATCTCAACGAAGATCGTTTCAGCTGCTGGAGTTTATTTAATCTGGACGTACGAACAAACACAGAGAAAGATGTTTTTTAATTTGACTGCAGGTTAACTCATGTTTCCTCATCCAGACGTTTTACTAACTTTTCAATGTAGAAAAGTTGAAATGTCCTTTGATTTATTGATCTGTAAACCAGACGGAAAATAATGAGACTTTATTGAGTGAGAATCAAAGTGAATTTACACATTTAATTGAAGATGTTGTTGTTCAGACATGTGACTCTTATTACAAACATCGACTGGATCGTTTCTTCATCTTTGTAGTCTTTTCCATCGTTGCTGATCTCAGAAACTTTTTTATGAAACATTTCAAGTAGAAAACATTTGAACATCTGTTTGATTTCTTTAAACAAGAACTTTTTTTTGTGATAATTTGAGGGACGAAGAGTCCGACGTGCTCGTCACTGAAGGACGTTCTGCAGTTTCACCGGCTACCACCGGAGTTTCATTACTTTATTTCCCACGTTGGATTATTTTCAGCGAAAGTGATCAAAGTGTCACATTTAGTCGTTTTGACTCTGGAGACGACTCGTTCCCTCAGTGAGCTTCAGGACCTTGTGTATAATCTGAAATCAGCTCTTCTGACCTCTTGGGGAACTCGCTCCCCGTCACTGCCATGGGGATGTCGCAGGGCACCTACACCTTCCTGGCCTGTTTCTCCGGCTTCTGGTTGGTCTGGGCCCTCGTGGTCATGCTCTGCTGCTTCTGCAGCTTCCTGCAGCGGCGGCTGAAGCGGCGCCGTGAGGAGCGTCTCCGGGAGCAGTGTCTACGGACTGCAGAGATGGAGCCGCTCAGCTGTCAACCTGCAGGATACCGGCCTCCTCCACCGCCGCAGCCGCCGCCGCCGCTGCAGCTGCCCAGAGAGCCGCCGCAGTTCTGTCCTCCTCACACCCTGTCGCCGCCACTTCCTCTGCCGGTTCCTCATCCACTGCCACAAGCCACCTGGGTCAGCATGCCAGGTAACGTCCAGAGATTAAACGTTTTTTATTATGATACATTTGTTTATTACTTTATATCATAGTGTTGTGGATGTGCACGTGTGACATTTGATCGGAAATTATACTCAAATACAAAAATGGATGTAGACTTGAAAGTGAAGCCAATGAGGAATGACTGAAACCCGTAATCTCTAATGACCAGCAGAGGGCGACAGCTCATTCGAAAACGATCATAACGCATCGTAAGCATCGGGGCCTGGATACAACAGTGTGATTGACAGCTAGTAACGTCCAATGGGTGCAGGTGTAGGTGGGCGTGCAGAGTCCTCGAGCTCTCAGTCAGGCTCCACCCCCTGCTCCTCCAAATATGGTTACTTCCTGTTTCAAAAACCAAGATGGCGCTGAGCACAATGTGAAACTGAGGCTTCATATCAGCAGCTCACAAACCAAAGGGTGATCAAATCTATGTGGAAAGATTTTTGTATTTGTTTCTGAAGGTTGATGTTAGAAATATGTTTTGTATTTGCAGACCACGTTGATAGTGAACAGTATTTGTTTCGTTTAATTAGCTCCATGTCTCGTCGTCTCGCTGGAGCTGAAGTTTGCTTCATTCGTACTCAACATGTCAGCTGGTTTCTCCGTCTCGACAGCGAACTCACCACAGGGCGTCTCACCAGCACATTAATCTCTTCTCTACTGCTGAGTGTAAAGTCACTGACAAATACCAAACCTGTCACTTCCCGTTTGCTTTTTATTTACGAGCCCAATGTGCATTTAATTCAATCAGGTCGTTACTTTCTTTATCCTAAAAAAATGGGAAAAAACTAATAAATTCAAGACATGAGAGAAAGTGAGACTTGGACGGAGGAGCGGAGGACAGGGGGAGGATTACATTATCCTGTGTCAGATTGTTTTTAGACTGTTTGGTTCCCAGCCTCCACCTCCCTGCCTGCCGGGCAGCGTTCCCCTGCGGGGCGTCATGGTGACAGCTGCTGCTGAGGCGTGGGCGGTGACTGTGGAGGCCGAGCGCTGACGAGCAACAACACGGCGGATTTAAACTAGAAACAGAAAGACAGAGAGGAAAGAGAGAGAGAGAGTCAGCAGCAGCACAGCTGGGAGGACGAGTTCAGATTTAATTTCCCATAACAATATTAAAGAAGTTATTAATCGTTGTCATCACGCCTGAGCGTTTTCATCACAATGTACCGAGTCTGTAATCGATGAAATTCTGTATTTGGGCCGTTCGTCTTTTAACAAAATATTTCACAAATTCCCACAATTTAAGTTGAACAGAATCAATATTTAATTTAAGTGTAATAACAGCTAGCTTAAACTTTATTACAACAGCACTTCATTTTATTGTTGACAGTCCTTAAACTGGTCGGGCAGCACCGACCCTTTAGTGATAATGTCGCAACGACAGATCTTTCGTTAGCATGATAAGAACCAAGCAGATTATAGTGATGATGATGTCGACGTAAAACTGAGACTGAGTGATGTGCATCGCTTTTGGAAATATGACTCATGGTGTCACAATAACCTAAATAATCAGTACACATGGGAAAGTAAGTAATCCAGGTGTCGTGATAATATCGGATCTGGAGTCTCAGACAGAGACCACAAAAATGTGGAGAGAAAGAATGAGAAGTGAATCATGTACAGAAGAAAACAAAGAGAACACAGATGAATGTGAGACGGAGGAAAAGAGCATCAGCTGCTGTCAGAGATGTTTAACGAGCAGAGTCCGACAGTAACGATAAAACAAAAGGTCGCTGGAGCCGCGGTCACAAAGCAGACTGATGAACGGCTTCAGTTTCCAGGCAGCAGCGCGGCTAAAAGAGAGGTAGGTGCCGACCAGCTGAGCGAAGCCCAGGGCCGAGCCAGGAGCTGGGGGCCGATAGAGAGGAGCTGGGAGCCGATAGAGAGAAGCTGGGAGCCGATAGAGAGGAGCTGGGGGCCGATAGAGAGGAGCTGGGGGCCGATAGAGAGGAGCCGGGAGCCGATAGAGAGGAGCTGGGAGCCGATAGAGAGAAGCTGGGAGCCGATAGAGAGGAGCTGGGGGCCGAGCCAGGAGCTGGGGGCCGAGCTGGGAGCCGATAGAGAGGAGCTGGGAGCCGATAGAGAGAAGCTGGGAGCCGATAGAGAGGAGCCGGGGGCCGATAGAGAGGAGCCGGGAGCCGATAGAGAGGAGCCGGGGGCCGATAGAGAGGAGCCGGGAGCCGATAGAGAGGAGCCGGGAGCCGATAGAGAGGAGCCGGGGGCCGATAGAGAGGAGCCGGGGGCCGATAGAGAGGAGCCGGGAGCCGATAGAGAGGAGCCGGGGGCCGATAGAGAGGAGCCGGGGGCCGATAGAGAGGAGCCGGGGGCCGATAGAGAGGAGCCGGGAGCCGATAGAGAGGAGCCGGGGGCCGATAGAGAGGAGCCGGGAGCCGAGCGAGGAGCCGGGAGCCGATAGAGGAGCCGGGGGCCGATAGAGGAGCTGGGAGCCGATAGAGAGGAGCCTGGAGCCGATAGAGAGGAGCCTGGAGCCGATAGAGAGGAGCTGGGAGCCGATAGAGAGGAGCCGGGGGCCGATAGAGAGGAGCCGGGAGCCGATAGAGAGGAGCCGGGAGCCGATAGAGAGGAGCCGGGGGCCGATAGAGAGGAGCCGGGGGCCGATAGAGAGGAGCCGGGAGCCGATAGAGAGGAGCCGGGGGCCGATAGAGAGGAGCCGGGGGCCGATAGAGAGGAGCCGGGGGCCGATAGAGAGGAGCTGGGGGCCGATAGAGAGGAGCCGGGGGCCGATACCACACACACTGCTTCCCTGCTAACATACGTGTGTGATCCTGTAACTGTGACTCATGTGATCACTGAGCTCCACATGTCACAGATCATCTTCTCACCATATTTAAGCTGAAATCACCACAGTTACATTCATCCTCTCAAACAAACCCTCCAGATCCTCGAGGTGGAAACTGGAACCCGAGCGTTTGTTCCTGTGTAGCTGAGGTTTATTTAAAGCCGCTGGCTGATGTGCTAGCGTTGCTCCGAGCAGATCACCAGAGGAGTCAGGACAGAGTTCGATTCCGTAGGTATCTGTGATGGAGCGATCACTGTCTGTGGGTTTTTTCGGAAGATGGATGAGCTGGACTTCAGAATGCTAACTTCGTATTTTCTGACGAGTCGAGTGACTCGATATATCGATCAGGATCTGTGCAGATTCACAAACCTGAAAATAGAACCTGCATTCAGCGAATACATGTTTGTATCTCAGGGAGGTTTGAGTACCAGGTCTGAAATCCGAATATAGTCTGTTGTGATTGGATCGCTGTCCGACTTGAGTGTGTTCACACCACATAAACCACATGTTGATACCGACAGCAGCAGAGATGAGAGAGGACGAACCAATCAACTGTCTCTTAGATTCAATCAAAGCACACTCATAGATTTCACCTCCTCTGCGGATTGTATCGTACATTCAAAGTGAAAGTTGAGATTAACCCGAGCTTCCATCCTCTTCTTCTACCTCCAGACGCTGATATGCTTGGGAAGCCTCCCTGCTACGAGGTGGCCGTCCTGATGGAGGATCCTCCTCCGCCCTACAGTGAGGTCTTGGCCGACCCACGTGGGGGCACCTACCTGAAACCCGCCCCGCTTCGCGCAGCGCCACCACCTGTCAGGGAACACCAGGATCCCGCTCCTGTGTTCATGTCTGAGACCAGCAAGCTTCCTGTGGTGACTGTGTTCCCTGGTCGAGGCTACTCCTCCCTGATACGCCTGCCTTCATCGCAGCGCTGGGACTCCCTGGGTCACCTCCTGTCCAACATGGACTTGAACCACAACAACCTCACGCCGCCGGCGGCGCGCTCCCTGCAGGATGCCGCCGCTATGGCAACCATGCCCCGCCGTGAGCCCAGGACTCAGCATGATGGACTTGGGATCAGAGGCGGAATACAAGGACTTCAAGGGGGGATACCGGGATTCCAAGGAGAGTTCCAGGGGCTTCAGGGGGTCCACAGACTGAGGGGCCTGGAGTCCAGCTGTGGCCTTCCTACAGCCTTCCCCCTGCTGGGTCGGAGCACGGCGGTTTAGGCCGGGATGTTTCCCAACCTGCTGCAGAGTCGGCCCGTCTCTGAAGAGCTTCACTCAGGAGATGTTTAATGACAGACTTCCTGTGCGCCTGCCTCCAGCCTGCTCGCTGTTTCCAGCAGCAGAAGCAGAGACTTTCATTCCCCACAGAGATGAAAGAGGGTTAAAGTGCTGCGAAGGTGTCAGGGGTTCAATTCCCTGCGCTGCCCCGTGGGCGAAGCGTCACTTACTCTGCCGGTACTGTGGCTGTTGAGCTCTCTGCATGCGTGTGTGGGTAAAACAGGAAATAACACCGCTTCAAAGCGTGCTGAGTCATGGAGGTGTCCTGGTGTCATTTCAACCTTAATTGAGTCGAGGTTCTTTTAAAGAGACGAGGAGGGAGGAGAGAACGAGTCGGTAACGAGGTGGAGGACGAGCGACTAAATGAGCAACGAGTACTGCTGCTTCTGAACCTTTCATCCACGTCCCTCCGCCTGTATTTCCATCGCTGCCTCCTCTTTTCAAGTGGCCCTCTCCTTCTCTCCATCCCTCTCCTCTGTGCCCCAGCAACCTATTGTACCAGTCTGCTGTTGCCATGGCGCCCAGGAACTGTCTGTTGCCCACGACGACATCCCCTCTTTTATCTGCTCTGATTTTTTGAACACTCTGTTCGCAGCTTGCCTCTCCTCTCAAGGACCGGGAGCATTAACAGTAAGAAGAAGAACCGGCGCCGACCTTCGCAGACTGTTTTCACAGCGACAGCCGAGGACAGAGCAGCATTTTGTAACGCGCTGCTTAGTTAACGTCGTCTTCGACTGGTTCAGCCTGGAAGTTACGGCACTTTGGTCGCAGGAGGACGTCAACTGAGCCTAATTTTTCACGAACAGATTTAATATCATTCCTTTTAAGCTTTGTGACAAACGCCTTCTCTCTTGTGAAATAAAAACACCTTCACCTGCCGACCTGCTTGGTCCAGTAATGGAAGTGGAAAAGGTTACAGGTTAAAATGGCAAAATAAAAGATCATTTTTGTGTAAAGTCAGTCAAGTGTTTTATTTCTCACTAACAAACATACGATTAAATAGAACTCAGTAGAGACAACACGTCACTAAGGCCAAACAATCCGACACATGACTGTAGTTAATAGAAATATAGAATAAACAGGAAGTGAGCTGATAACTGATCTATTTCCTCCACTTAGGATGTTCGTGTTTCACCCGTTATTTATTTATTTATTTGTTTGTTAGTTAGTCAGCAGGATTACGCACAAACTACAGAGCAGATTTCCACAGAACTCGGTGGAATGTTAGGATATGAGCCAATTTGGGCCTGGATCTAAACAAAGGGGCGAATTCCAGAAACTATTTACGTAAACAAAAACTAAATTCTGTATCTGCTCCTAATTCTGCATCCCGTCAGACCATAATGATTTCTACCCTCATCTCGTTACCAAGTTAGCTGGAGGGAGGAGGCCTGGGCCTGGAAGGTTTTGCATAATTCCTGCTGCCTCGCCGCCAGTCATGGTTTATGCAAATGTTGGCCACCATGTGACGACGATGAGGAAGTCTGGACGACGGACGAGGAGTTTCAGGAGCTCCAGTGTTTTCTGGGCAGGAGAGAAGCTGCCTGTGACACAGAGCTTTTTAACTTCAGCATTCACCAAAACCTTTGTAAAGAAACAGAAATGTCTCCTTTAAGAACGGTGAACAAAGGTTTCAGTTGATAAAAACACAAACCTCTGGTCTCTAACATGAAATGTGTTCATTCTTCAAAGGGTCCCACATCCTGGCGCTGGGCGTAGAGAACGACGTCCGACACAGTGTCCGTTTACGTCACATTGATATTTGCAGTAACGGAGGCTGGAGGCTGAGTTCTGGTCGAGTTGTATCCGCAGACTTTCGAGGGAGGAACATGTGTAAAAATACCTCACAGACGCTGCAGGAAGCCGTCAGTCATCTTAGTCATTGTCTTATTTTGTATTGCACGAATCGTAGTGGTGCCTTCGGGGCTGATGATTCACTGATAATCAAACATTACGTCTTCACACCTTCAGATAAATATTTCTTGGCCTCGACAACACTGAGAAACGGATTACGCAACTTGATCTGAGCAGCTGAGTTTTAAGTTGTGCATTTCACAAACTGATGATTCAAGGTTATGTAAAGAGAGCGAGTCCGTCCGATTCAGTTTCCTCCACGACGACAAACCTCTCCAGTTATGAAACCTCTGTAGAAACGAACAGGATCCTCAACTCGTCTCTTCAGTGTCGTGTTCGTACGTGATGAGAAAAACACCAGAGTTCATACAAGTGGATTTCATAATCTCTCCATTTGAGTGTTTTATTACTCATACTTATCTTTTGATGTATGAAAAAGAGAGAATTGTACAAGTTCCCCATACAAGTGTGTGAATGATGTTATATTTACGCGTTGCTCTCTACAACGTTAGAAACAGTAATTCATTACATAAACCTTCAGTCTGACGAGATGATCGAGCTTGTAGAGCTGATAGCGTGTAGCTAACGTTAGATAAACTCATTGGACCTGTTCATCAGCTCTGACTTAGCAACCTGAGCTAGTTTGAGGTTGTAAAGCTAATAATACATTTCAGACTCTGACTAGCTACCTTAGCTAACTTAGCCTGTAAAGCTACAAATGTATCAGAGTTCGTGAACAGATTTAAATTTGTGGAGCAGTTTTTGGTGAGTTGGACGCTCAGTGCGTCTCCGTCACATTTCGTCCTCCCTGATTTTCTGCTCCATCAAACTCGACTCTTCATATCAAGCCCGGGAGCATCTGTGAGAGGACGTGTTGCCTGGCAACATGCTCGGCCTTGTTTACATGTGTTAAAGAGAGAACATCAGCCCCCCCCCTTCGACACTCTGTCACATCACCACGGCAACCGCTGGGCATCGGCTGCTCCCCCCCCCCGTCTCTGCTGGCGTCGTCCCGCTGGGCATCAGAAAACCTCGGCTGCATCATAAATGTTCCCACAGCGACGACATGAGAACAACAGGTGATCAACGTTTAATAAAAACCTTCAACTCTGACCTGAATCAAACTTTATTAACAGTGAAGCACCGAACATTTATCTGATGTTTGTGTTTGTGTCAGTTGTTACGTATTAAAGAGACTGAAGGTTTGTAAACACTTCAGCATATCCCATAATGCATCAGTCCTCCACCTACTGCACCACTCCAGCAGCAGCGAGTCTATAAACTTGTTTAAAACATTAAAGCAACAACTTTTTAACCTGTAAGTAAACTCCGGGTCCAGAAAGTGAAGCCAATGTGGAAGTGGCTGAAACCTGTGTTCTGTGTAGTGACCAGCAGGGGGCGACTCCTCTGGTAGTTTCTATAGAAGTCTATAGAAAGTGACTCTACTTCTCACTTTATAACGTCAGTAAACATTCAGGAGTTTCTGTCTCAGTCTCTAGTTTCAAGTCTTCTTCAAACAGCTGATGTTCATTTAGTGAATTATGATCATTTAGAGTCAAACAGACCATAAAGCACCGGATGGGGGGGGTACCACAGTGTGATTGACAGCTTGTACCGTCCAATGGGTGCAGGTAGCAGTGGGCGTGTCCTCCAGCTCTCAGTCAGGCTCCACCCCCAGCTCCTCCAAATACGGTTACCTCTGGTTTCAAAAACCCAAGATGGCGCTGAACTCAACTTTCTTTGATGCTTATCTGGAAAACAACACAACTTCCTTCTTGTCCACACGATTTTAAAGACTTGATTTCACATATTCCTGAATCACGTTTGGTTTTTCACTTCGTCTCCACTGAACACGTTTGGTTTCCTGTCTCTTCAGTATCTCAGAGACACAGAAACACGTCTGTTCAGTACCTGACCTCCTCTCGTCGTCTCCCCTTCACTGAGCCTCTGTTACATAAAAACCATGTTCACCATGTGATGCCTCTGATCTTCAGCAGGAGAACAAGGGATCAACTGAGGCAGGAACCAGAAAACCAATATCAGGACGAGTTTACACAACAAGCTGTTCTCAGCTCCGAGCAGGAGAGGAGCTCATTGTATACACGTTATGAAATGTGGAAGAATCTCAACAAAGGAACAGGAACCTTCTTATAAATCACAGACGATACTTAAATATTAAAGATATGAAGAAGAAATCCTGAAAACAGCTGTTTCCTGGAGCTGTGCAGAAAACGGTGCAAACAATTATAACAGTTTTAATGCATAATATTCATCAGAACATTAAAACCTCTGCCAGACGTCGTGTTTTCACCTCTGTTCGTTTCTTCATCAGCAGGATCTCACAGAAACTACTGAGCGGATTTCTGCTAAAACCTTTAGTACTTCGCTCCGCTTCATATAGAGTAAAGTGTGACACAGATGATGTTCAGATGTTGGATTATGGAGCTTCTGGGCTTCACATGCATGATTTTATAACACACAATTACTCTAAAAATCTACATTTCTGACAGTTGGAAACTGAATCTTTGATTTATTTTGTGTTTCACCTTCATGTGACCCAGTAGCGTCTGTACTGATCCTTACTCCTCTGCAGAGATCTGCCTTCATACAGATACTAGGATTATTCCCTTAGAGCCTCTTTACCTGCAGAGATATTCTCATGTATGTCCGAGCATCTGGTGAGTTTGTATTTTCCACAATCGACTATAAATCTTTTTATGAGCCACTGAAATATAGTGTGAGACGCCCCCTGCTGGCCCATTACACACTGTGATGGGTAAATTAACAGTTTATAATGATATAAAAGTTTCCAGTTAGACGAATCACCACAACACTGTATAAACTGCATAAAAAGAAACATATGTCTTTTAAATAGTTTTAATATTTAACGTGGAACCAGGTTTCTTCTCATTTCAGTTTTTCTTCTTCCTCGTGTTTCCTGTCGAACTCGTGTCTCTGAGGACGAGGAGGAGAAATAAAAACCTCTCGAACTTGAAGACGCTCGACTCAGAGTCTCTGTAATCACGACTCATTTCCTCTGATTAACGAGCGATTAGAGGAGGCCGCCCCCCCGACCCCCTCAACCAGCTGATTGGACGACCTTTGGGCTGCTCCAACACGTCGGCCTGATTGAAGTTGAATTTTTATTTTCTAATGTTTCCGTGGGATCAGGGACGAGCAGTAAAATGATTCACGGTCAAAGACACGTTGAGCTGCAGCAAATCGATTTAGTTCAGTTAATTCAAACAGTCAAAGCTATTTACACGTTAACACTGTTACGACTCATCGTCGTTATCGGTCCTGCTTCTTCTTAAAGACACAGACCGAAACCTTGAAGTTTCCAAAACATCGGAGTTGAACAGCTGATCCTGTTTCTTCATTAAAAGATGACATATTATATCATATTTTATTATATATAATGTTATTTCTATCACACGACCTGATTGACTTTCAGCAAATCGAATAGTTCCGTTGACGTGACGTCATGAAGAGATGGATTTTTCTTTCCTGTAACTTTGAAACATCCGGTCAGCAGAGAAAAGACGATCATACAAACACGTAAAACTGTTCAGTTCTGTTGTTATATTACTATTATATTAATAAAAAAAACATTTAGTAGCACTTATATGTGACTTACATGCATACATTGCACTTTGTAGTTTGACTTTCTTGAAGAAAATTATACTTTATTGATTCTTGTTGTTCTGGGTTTGTTGCCTCATGGTTGATGCTCTTATTGAGTCGCTTTGGATAAAAGCATCAGCTAAATGAAATGTAATGTGATGTATTATAATAATAACTATTATTATAGTTTAGTTTAGTTTCATGTGAAACCAGGGAAACTGGAAGTCAGAGCTCTCTCTCTGTGTGAACTCTGTTTGACGTGAGACCTTGAAGCTGAAGGACGAACTGCAGCTCCTGAAGTCTCCGGTCCTGAAGACACGATGAGTGACGAGGACTCGAGTTTCAGATTGAAATGACCCTGAAACGACCCTGAAGGTCGACGTGGTGAGAGCGAGATGGAGGAGGAGACATTTAAAGACGTCTGGCTTCATGAAAACCTCTCGTTCTAACTCTTTCATCCTGAGTTTAGACTTTACCTCAGAACAAATCCAAAGTACGGCTCTGAGGCCACGTTTGTGAGAATTGCATCATCGGAAATCTGTTTAGAAGATGGTTACTGACAGTTACAGACATGAGGTGGTGGAGATGCTTCGTCTGAACTGTTATTTATTATGAACAGAATCACGAGGACAGAGTTTAAAGAAGATACGGTGACGCCATCTAGTGGTGGAGGTGTGAACTGTGTGAGGATGAGGAGGATTTCTTCATCACATCCAGCAGCAGCTTCACACAAGAGGAAACAATCAGCTCTACTTTTATATGACGTCATTATACATATGAACTTTTATCAGACGCCTCCCTGTCAATTATAATAATTATTATTCTTATAATAATCTGAATAAAAGTTTCATCCTCCTCCATCAGGATCTAAGTGGGTGAGACACTGATGCTTTTCTCTTCTCATCTTCATCCTTTTGCAGAAAGAACAAAAACATGTCGGAGAAGCTTCGGCTCGTCGACACGGCGGCGGAGGAAGAACAGAACGTGCACTGAGGAGGATTTACAAGCCATTTAATCTTGAATTCAGTCGTAAAATCATACAAAAGGAGTGAAAAAGGTCGACAGGGAGCCACAGTCTGACGTGATTCAGGAGTTTCAGATACACCAGAATAAATAAAAGATTTCACCGTGTTCTTTTCTGTTTCTTTTAGCGCTAAATACAAGATTAAGTGACTTGCTGAGTGTTGGAGGGAGGAAAGGGGGAAGGGGGGAGGTGAAAAAGAGGAGAGCAAAGAAAGAGGGAGTGAAGAAGAGGAACACAGGAGCTGTAATGATGCACTGTATTAGTTTTATAATGTGTTATTAAAGCACTAAAGAGCTGGTGTGTGTGTCGCCGTCACACTCGCCGCCATCGTCTCTAATATGCAGCAGTGCGCTACGTTAACGTGTCGTTAATCATGTACACAAAACAAACGTCCCCGGAGCCGTTACATCTGCATAGCGAAAAAAAAAAAAGAGGAAGAAAAACAAATAAATAAAATAACAAACACAGAAAATAAAACAGAACCGAGCCTCGCACTTTTTAAATCAAACGTCTTCTTCTGTGGCTACTGTTTCGTTTCTCTAAAAGATTATACACAAGTAGTTTGATGCAGAACTTGCTATTATTTGTTTGTTTGTGTTTTCTTTTTTTTTTTTAGAAAAAAAATTCTTCATGAACTTCCTTCTTCCTCTTGGTCCGATGGGCGGCGTCCGATTGGTCGGTTAGTCGTCGTCATCATCGACCACGGGATCTGTGTCCCAGCACGTAATGTCAATCTCTGAAAACACACACACACACACACACACACACACACACACACACACACACACACACACACACACACACGAAGCAAGTTTTAATGTTTTATAAACTGTGTTTTTCTGTTTTAACAGTTTTCTTCTGTATTATTTTACATTTTGTTGAATGGAAACTGATTTTAATCTGAACTTTAAACAACATGTGATGATAAAACTTTAAGGAAATAAAGACATAGAAACACACAAAGAAACATTTCATATATCTTATATCTATTTATATTTATTTGTTTGAGCACTAACATCCTTTTCTTTTATTTTGAAGTATCTCACCTGGTGGCTTGTTATAAAAGACCGGCGCTGGTTTGGCTGAGGATTCCTCTGATTGGCCAAATTCTTCCTCCTGTGATTGGCTGAAGTATCCCTCGCTCGCCTACATGAGCCAATCGAGAGGGAGAAACTTTAACGAATGAAAAGACAGAGAATCTGAGATTGAATCTGCAGCAGCTGAAACTCGACGTGTCTGACCTGCGTCCCTTCTTTCAGCAGCGTCTCCCCATTGGTCAGCAGAAGCTGTACGTCATCAGCCTCCTGCCCATCCCCGGACACATGCTGCAGTGCATGCTGGTAGCTGAGGGTCATCTGGTCCGAGGTCGTCACGTCCACCAGACTGGAGGGGTCGTCCTCGGCCCCGGGGCCCGCGCAGAAGGAGCCGTCGATCATCTCGTCAAAGCTGAGGAGGGGCTGAGGTCGGCTGGCGGCGGCGGCGGCGGCACTGGGCAGGACGTTGTCATCGCCCATCAGGTCCACCAGGTTGGAGGACTGGGAGGTCTGGGAGGGGTCGGTGGGGTTGTCGCAGCTGCTGTCCCACAGGTTGACCAGTCGGTCCGTCCCAGACTCCCACACGTTGAAGCCGGGGGAGTCGCGGGCCTGCGGGGCGACGCTCTGCACGGGCTTAGAGGACGGGGACTCCTGCACCGGCGCCTTCGGATCCGGCTTTGGGGCCGGATCTGGTGACAGCAAGAAAAATATAAACTAATTATATTTGTTTAGTGTTTGTGTTGTTGTCGTTTTTGTCCAATTACACAGTTTCACATCCAGTGATTAAGAAAGATTAACGGGACAAGACGTGAAACCTTCTGAAGAGTTACGTAGGAAACAGACATTTAAGATCCGGTGTTCGGATTCAGGAGGATCACCTGCGGAGCACCTCAGGGATCTGTGATCGGTGCACAACTTCTTATACTTTATATTAATCATATTTGTGGGTCTTATGTTACTGAATTGTTAAAATGTGTCTTTTTGCAGACAATACATCTATTTTAGTTGTGGGAAAAGTTTGAAAACCTTTGTTTGATGATAAATATCAAGAAAACTAAATTTATTGTTTTTAGAAATTGAAAATTCTGTGACCTGAGAGTTCATGAAACTTCCTGGAGGTTATAATTGATCATAAAATAACATTTTGATTACATCAAAGGACAAATAGAATAAGATTTAAACACGTTCTCATCAGTGTGTCACAGACTCTCTCACCCCACACGTCTCTCTCATCCTCCTCCTCTCTGTTCAAATCCTCTTTGATGGTTGTGGTGATGATTTTGGGGATGGGCGACCCGGCGGCCATGTTCTGCTCTGTGCTCGCTTCGTCGTCATTGTCCCCTGGAGGAACAGAGCGGAACAACAACACACCGTCGTCAGCGTGCAACAAGCAACAAATCAAACTCGTGAACCAGATGTGTTGAAGTGACAAAGATGAGCTGATGAGACAAAGTCCAGATGTTCCAGAAATAAAGTGACTCGTGAACATCTGTGTTTTAATGAGTCCTCATCAGTTCATATAGTTTTTTAATGAAACTAAACTGAAAACAAACTGAACAACATTAGCTGAAATAAGACGATTGGGAAGTTTAACCACACCAGTCACATCACGTGTTACTTCAACACATTAACACACAACATCACAACAATAAACCAACAAACACACAATCAGAGTCTGAGACTCTGCACCACTGTGGAGATGTCGGACTCGTTGTCGGGGGTTCGATCCCCGTCTTCCCCGTTCTGCCAGTGAGAAGGGGGAAGACACAGCATCTTCTCAGAGAGAAAGTGCTGCACATGGATTCACTGTATGAATGTGTGTGGATATTAAACTGTTCTGTAACGAGTTTGAGTTTCATCGAGACTCGAAAAGATCTTTACATCAAAACTCTGCATCAGATAAAACCGTCAGGAAATAAGCCTCGAGGAACAATCTGCAGAAACTTGTTCTAACTTTAAACTCTGATAACTTCTGGTTCAGACATGATTCAGATGTTCAGTTAAATATTATATTAATAATAGAAGAGCAGTGAGTTGCTATAGATCCACTGACTTTACTGGATTTACTCAAATAGGAACCGTGGACTTTATTTCTCTCTAATCTGTTAGAGAAGTAGAAATAACACTTTCAAATTAAAAGCCCTCCAGAGTTTCAGTACACACAAACCCTCCATTTCTAACAGGGCTTTTATTGTGAAACATTTACCTGAGTCACAATCTGGTTTAGTTCAGTGAATCTTGGTTTAGTTATTTGTTGTTTCCAGACAATGAATCTTTACAACTTCACTTACTTGTTCAGTGTTTTCATTTATGACCAAACACGTGAAAAACTAAAAACTATTCCAGCAGCTGTATCTTTGCTGTCAGGTTCGTAAACTGAGGTTAGCGTGTTCATCTCGTGCTAAAGGCGTGACGCTCGCTAACACTCTCCTACAGAGTTAAGTGTAAAACATCGTGTGCACGTTGCAGAATGTTGTGAAATCTGATGCATGTCGGTTGAAGCCTGAAGCTAAAACTGAACGTATCATACAAACCTGCTCATGGGTCAAGTCATTGCTTTTTCTGTAAATTACATCAGTGACATTTTCCAACAAGAACGAGACTCAAACACTCAAGTCATGAATTCTACGTCAACACGGACGAGTCACAGCCACGGAACGTAAACTACATCCAGAAACAACACACATCCAGAGGAAACACACATCCAGAGGAAACACACATCCAGAGGAAACACACATCCAGAGGAAACACACATCCAGAGGAAACACACATCCAGAGGAAACACACATCCAGAAACAACACACATCCAGAGGAAACACACATCCAGAGGAAACACACATCCAGAGGAAACACACATCCAGAGGAAACACACATCCAAAGGAAACACACATCCAGAGGAAACACACATCCAGAGGAAACACACATCCAGAGGAAACACACATCCAGAGGAAACACACATCCAGAGGAAACACACATCCAGAGGAAACACACATCCAGAGGAAACACACATCCAGAGGAAACACACACCCAGAGGAAACACACATCCAGAGGAAACACACATCCAGAGGAAACACACATCCAAAGGAAACACACATCCAGAGGAAACACACATCCAGAGGAAACACACATCCAGAGGAAACACACACCCAGAGGAAACACACATCCAGAGGAAACACACATCCAAAGGAAACACACATCCAGAGGAAACACACATCCAGAGGAAACACACATCCAGAGGAAACACACACCCAGAGGAAACACACATCCAGAGGAAACACACA